>NW_010100887.1:38557-137207 GCF_000699245.1 Pterocles gutturalis
AACTTTAAAGTGAGATATTTTGAAGGGTCAGATTAACACAAAAAGCAGCATTTTCAGGAACATTTCTACACCATTTGGATATTTTGTGCCCTTCCGATTCTTTCTGCAATCTTATTTTAAACATGTATTGGGAAAGCTAAAAGAAACAGTCAACATCACTTAAGCAACCAGCATTACTGGTGTTGGTCAGAAGAATGTCTCCTCTCTTCCAAAGGGCAGTACGAATGGTACCGCAGACGATTACACCCATCTGGCATACGAGCTCTGGTTCAGTTCACTAAAGAGAATTTTGCCCTGAAAATAAGCCAAATATGAGAGAACCTATCCTTGAGAACTGTGTTGGTTTTGACTCTCCCAGTGGTCTTTTGAAGAGGGGTGGAGCAAAGATACACCAAAATGAATGTCTGAAGAACAATTCTTGAGTTCAGAAGTAGAGGCTGTTCCTAGTCTTTTATACCAAACAAACAACAGTTCTGTAACTGATGATTTTCAGTATTACTGTATAAAATTATATTTATTAGAAATAAGACTCTGGAATACTTTAAGGCATCTCATGGTGAAGAAATATTGTAAAGGCTTGAATAACTCAGAAGACTGAGTTCTTTTTCCAAGATTCCCAGGAACAAATGTAGTTTATAAGAACCAGCTTTGCTATTTCCAAATAAAGCATGAAAATTTTCAAAGTGGAAGTTCAGAATTATTTGAACTTTTCTTTAAAAGGAAACACAAAACACCTTGCTGGAAAGATAATTTCTCCATTTAACAGACTGAGACTTTCACTAAGGGCTCTTCTCATCCTTGATCTGAGTTTTGCCGTTCAGGTACCTTGCACTTTTTTACTCAACTGAAATTAAACGGGTCAGTCAATCCTAACCAATAGCCATCTAACTAAAAAAACTATCAACAACAAAACCAACAAAAGAATCTATAAAACAATTTCCTGATTAAAATATTTTTGTTACTTGAAACTAAAACAACAGATATAATGCCAACGACAGCTACGAATGATTCGCTATCAGTTGTTCTACTCAGCAATTTATGGGTTTCAAGTGTGATTTTGTAAAAAATTTGTTTTCTCATCTATTGATACCTGATACCTACAGCAAGTAATATCCTGCCAAAACATGTGAAGAAGGAGAATCAGCATTTTCAGAGATACCTAGCATTTTTGTGCACATTCAAAAAGCTACAGAATCAAATTAATTCTAGCCTACAGATTGATAGCTAAATCTGTCAGGGTCTCATACCAGTGAGTCTGCAGCAGCCAGTGTTTTGGAGCTCTGCTAACTTACCGTAGATTCATTTCAGAACTGAAATGAACTAAAACTGCAAATATACCCTCAGTTTATGCATGCATATCTCCTTGGATCTGATAAAAAAACATAAAGTACATGGCCAGGAGAACGTACTGTTCTCTTAGAGTATTTAAAAGTCTCAGTGTATTATACACCATACTTACTCTCTTTTAAGAACTAACTATTTGGAAATCAAAATAATTCACTATTGTAAAACACAGGCTCTGGATACGTCCAAACTGCTCAATAAAAAAGGTAAAGAAATGAGCTCAAGCACCAGACTCCATTAAGTGTCTACACTGCCTCACTGGTCAGCTCACCATAGCTCTGTTTTGGACCACTCCAGTCAGATCTCTCCATGGCAAAGCTTGAGCAGAGTTTGGACATGGTACACACCATGGATCCTTTCCAAAAAAGCAGTTACAGACAAGACCATGCAAGGTTGAACTTCATGCTACACAGTCCTCCAGAATTATCCCATGTGACTGTATGCCCTCAAACACTTCTCTACATCTTCACATACCTCTGCAATACAAACATCACTCTACTGACCTGCAGAATAGCCCTATCCTTATTTCAGACAATTTGAATTGAAAAGGAAAACAAACCAAAACACACTAGATGATAATTGTGTGCTAGGTCTGTAAATGGACTGCATGAGCCCAGAGAAGACGAAGGGCCAAGTGATACAGGAAAATGGATGTGGCTGGTGTGCTCCAAGTAGGATTAGCCACAAGCACTGCCTACATCAGCCAATCTGTGCTACGTGGCTTTGGGGACAGGTAGCTGTCCCTAACCGTCTGCTATTTAGCACCAGATGTAGCACAAGCCTCATGCTGTGCATCACTGCGTGAAGCTCAGTTCCACTGATCTCAATGGGATTTGTTATTGTGTAAGGTGCTACACACCGCAGAAGTGTCAGAACCTGCCAAAAGAAAGCTAGGGACAAAGGCATTGCATTTTGTACCTTCCTGCTAATGACAGAAGAGGATGTTACCAGCAAAACTAGATGCCTGATGTTTGTTTTTACCCCCCACCCACCAGGGGAAGATGGCTGGTGGCACTGCAGGTAGTAAGAGGTCCTCCCCTCTCACAGCAGGACAGCAAGCCTCGCCACAGGGAAGATGCTGTAATGGGAACAAGGATTCTGCCTCTCACTACTGGGCTGACTCCTGAGCAGGAAAAAAGTCCTTCCAGATGAGCCCTTGTGCTGAGGCACAGGCTTTGGCCTCAACTTCTCAACAAGGGAGAGAGTAATTTTGTATTTGAATCAGTTATTTGTTGGTAGAACTGCTTGAAATTAGAAACATTTGTGTTTGCCTTACTTTTAGACCACTGGGTGAATAACTGGGAAAATAACATCTGTATTACAAAGGCAGTAGCAAGCATCTTCAGTATTTTTTTAAAAAAGCACAGTATTTTCCATATCCTGAAGAGATCAGTTGCCTTTTAGTCTCTTCTGTGCCCTTTAAACAGTAAGATGAATAGATTTATCTTCTACTGGACCTCAAAGAGTAGGTATCTCACTAAATATGAAAAAATCTGAAGCAGCATAGCACTTGCACCTTTTTTTTTAATTTTTTTTTTTTTTTTAAAAGCATGGGAATAGTGCCTTTGTGTTAAAGTGCTTTGCTGAATCAGGACATAACCTGTCAATACCGAAACTCTCTCTCTCACAGCATTCCTCTCACTATCAGCAACAGCCATTCAAAACTACAGGTACTTTCCTACCTATTCCAGTAGGACGGTAACTTCAAACAGCTCGAGTTCAACAGAACCCCTGATGCAGAACTTCAAATATACTAAGGTTAAATATTTTTAACATATATTTAATGAATTTGTTGTGTACCCTGCAGTTACAGCTTTGGCTTGAAGGCACAAATATTAAGGCACAATAAACGCAAATAATGTATACATTTCAATGTGTTGTGTTGAAGATAACTTTGTACTACATGGTATTTAGGTATAATGACATGTCATTCAAACATTTCCTCAAGTTATTTTAATACCTTTTTTCTTTGATAACCTGGATAAAAAGAGGAATGTACGTTAAATTATTTAAATATTTCTTCAGTGCAAATGTGGTCATTTTCTTCTAAAGTATAGAACATGGAGACTGATTTTTCAGCATTTGGATTTTAGCAAAATAAAACCAATATTTACATTCATCTTGAATAGCATTATTTGAATTATTTAACAAAAAAAATGTATATAGCACTTTTTGCTATCAGAAAGAAAAAGTATTTTTGGCTTGCTTGCTCAATTCTTTTTTCTACAAACCTGCATAGCTACTACTTACAACAGGTAGAAAGACAGGTGAACTAGACAACCAGGTTGCACACTACCAAATCTGCTGTCTAGACGTAACTGTTGTGCTAAAGTGACACTGAAAAAATTTTGGTTTTGCTTGCTCTCAAAGTGTTTCCAAAAGATAAAAAGGACACATTCCAATTTTTTAAATAAGCTCCAAATATGCGCCCTAGACCTGTAAGGTGTCCTGCACCTGCTTAAATACAAGAGACCTCTGCCACATAAGTTCCAAACAAAAACTGAGTCTGCCTAATTTCCTTAGCAATACAAACATAATTAGATGGAAAGGAAAACATATTGCACTGAAATTAAAGAGGGACAGTAAAAATTTTCTTCTCAGTATTAAATAGGAAGGATGTCCAGTGCAAAGAATCGCCCCGTCCCTCTCTCTGCTCCCGTTGACACTTGCAAACATCATCGCTGAGTTTAGATGATCTCAGGTTGACATTCTATTTGACATTCTATGGAAAACAGTTACGGTTATTAGGAATCACAGTGCAGTTTCGGTTATGCATAATCCTGAGGAAGGATCCAAGGAGGAGTCTGTGGCAAGGTGACCATTCTGAACAACTTCTGGGTAATTCTTACTGAAGTACACCTAGGAAAAATATCAGATTCTGTGAATAATTATGTATCAAACACCTTTTGGTTTAAAATAAAATTTCTGGAGATAAACACAGTAGAGATAAATACATGTCCTTAAGGAATCACAACAGGAACTTCAGGCTAGTGGCATTCAGTAACTGTGTGTCATTGAAAAATTAGTAAAATTACTATATGATCTTACATTATAACAAAGCGTGAGAAAAATCCCACACAACCTGTAGATCCACTCAAATTCTGGTAATTCAGATAAATAGATATGTTTTATCACTTTACATTAAACTGATAAGTGAAATCATTTTACTAGCTCAAAACATGGAGATAAATTAAAAACAGGATGACAAAGAAGCTGTGAAATCTTGCGCCTGCACAAGGGTTTCTCATTTTCACACATAAAATGAACACAATGGATTTGGATGTTAATATCAGGTTGTAATCCCTATATTTTACAAACTATGATTGACAACCATTGAAACTTCGAGGTATACGTATGAAATATCCCAGCGTTTAATTTGTGCTGCAGAGCAGTTATAGGGCCTATAGAAATGTGATCTCTGGATAGTGAACCACAATAATGAAAGAAGCAGCAAAAGCTTTAACAATGACTCAACCAAGCAACTTCTCTAAAATGTAAGATGATACCAAATAATAGGACAGTTCTTTGCCAAGCCTTTGAGTTCCTGAATTCTACCAATTTCTAGCTCAACTAGAAGAGATACAGGTTTCCTGATAAATGTATAATCAGAACATAAAGGAAATGAAATGCTGTCAAGTTTCACTGTTCCACAATCATCAGTTTTTAGTAGCTGTATCATATCTCTGTTCCTTGACAGATGCGCATAACAAAATGAAATAATGTCAAGACTTGTGTGCTCTTATCTAAAAATGTGTTTGGGTGAAAAAGGGCTTCAAATGCAATTTTTTCAAAGAAGAATGTGAAAAGTTTTGTTTGAGTCTTTAAAAACAGAAAATACACTATCTTTCTGAAGCTGACACGTGTCAGGAGTTAGGTCTCACAGTCAGACTGCTTTGACTACGGCTTATGAAACATTTCTCCAATTTATACTTGAGAGTGTTGTCAACAAAGTTCAGCTTGTTTGATAATAATGTCCTTTTCATATATATGAATGCATGTATAAGACATGCAGAATAAAAAAAAGAAATAGTCATTCTATAAAAACATTCCTGTAAGCACCACAGTCGTCTTTTGTGTATGCACGCTAACGCAGGATATATGCATCTTTACAAGTTTCAAAGAATATTAAGGTCTGATTTGAATCCACAAAAGAACTGGAAGTCCTGTTAAGAGGCATTCCTCGGTAACCAGCCATGATTGGATGCAAGAGAGGAAAGTTAATCAGGTGCCTGCCTGCACACATGCTGCAGAGAGAGCAGCCCCAGTTGTGTATTCCCATCCCGTTCCTGTTTAAAACATAAAACTTTGGCATACTTCTAACGCAACTTTTGAATGTGATTTTTTCTTTTAATGGAAAGTTAATAGAAAACCTTGGCACATTACTAGAGTTGTAATGAAATGGCAGCTACTTTTCAACTGTCTCATTGCAATTCCTCCCCTGAGCCCAATCCCTCAAGATATTAAATGCCCAAGTCTTTATATATGTTTCTTCCACTGCCAACAGAGCTGCAACCTTTAAAAAAGTAATCACTGAGGTGAGATAACACCTAGTATTTTAATATTTACATACCTGTCATAGCTTTAAAATAAAATAACCCTCATTTTTCCCTCAAAGTACTAAAAAACTGATTGACAGAAAACCAGCCCTATCCTGATGCCACGAAAGCTTAGTGGAAAGCCTCTCTCAATGCTGCCAAGAGCATGGAGAACATACCAACTTTTGTTTACCTGAATAACTGAGCACTTTTTTTTCCTTTTTAACTGCTTGATCACTATGTCTCACTTTCCCATAGGGTTTTCTCCTAATAGCATCTTGTAAACTGAGTAAAGATAAAAACACAGTCTCAAGATGCCAAGCACAACTCTATTGCAGTCAGGCTCACAGGCTAGTTAATATACACTCAGCAGTCTCCGATTTCAGCTGTGCCTGCATTGTTTTCTTTGACATTTGCACAAAAAATGGGGATACTGAGTGACCATGAGAGACATACAAATAGCAATGCTGGATCAATTTGTAAGCCTGAGCTTAGGTTCCAGCAACAGCTCAATCTCGCAATGCTTAGCTAATATGCTCACGAGATTTTTTTGAAAACTATGTTTCTTCAAAGATGTCCAAGTCAGTCTTCCAATTTAAGGTGTGTAGTCTGTCCTCATTTGCACTTAAAGGATATATGCAGAATCCATACTGTTCCAGAAAATGCATTTAAAGTCTCACCTTATTGAAAGAAGCTCTTGGTACAAGTTTGTTCTGCGCAAGATTCAGGTCCAAAACACAATAAATCAAACAACCACTGCCAAAGCATGGCCACATTCCAAACCATTTTACTTAGCAACCCACTGTCACGCCTTCTGAAAAGTATGTATATATGTCATATTACCATTTCTTTTTATGTGCAGCATGCTGTTTTTCAACAACAGAAAAAAAGCTGTTCTTCATAAAAACAGTTCTCAGTAACCACAGTAGGAATGTATGAGACCAACAGCAATACATGTAACAGACTTACTAGTGCAAAAAAGAAAAACCATTGGAATCAGCTCTTCTGACTAAGCAACTTCTCAGAAAGTATGCACGAAGCACAAGGGACAGCAATAACAAAAAACCTTGAATTAATGTCCGAGTCCTTCAAACAGAAAGAACTGTAACTGTGCTTCTGGGTAGCTGCTGACTGGAGATACAGTCTCTCGATTCCCATATTTTTGGGCTGAGCGTGGATAAGCACCATGCTTTGCATTCTTGGCAGATGCTAAAGCTTGTATCTGCCTTCTAGCCAGGGAGTTAGCAAACTTTTTCAGCAAACCACATTTCAGCAGAGACTAGTTCCTGGATCTCTTCCCTTCCTGTACAGAATCACATAACATTGATGTGGTAACTGCAGATGACTATACGGGCAAGTAACATCAGGCAATTATTTTTATATATTTTGAATTATCTTTGAGTGCAATTGTGCAACTGGGGAGGGCTGCAGGGAAGGAAGGAGAGACAACATGACACGGCTAAATCTCTACAGATGACAGCTAGACAGCCTCACCTCTTGCCATTCCAAGGATCAAGCCTTAGGAAGCTGGCCTTCACTTTACAAACACTGGTCACGTGAATTTGAAGCTGTCCTTTTAAACATAATTTATATAACCTCCAGATTGTCCTACACATACCATAAAAAAACATGGCTAACCCATTCCTTTCTAGTAATAAAAGAAGCTACAATGCAGTAATGGAGAAGAACAGCAGGACTCATTACATAGTCTAGTTTAGGACAAAGCTGTTTCCTCAGTTCTGCAATTAGTGCCATGCATGAACTCATAGTGTATGCTCTTAGCTACAAAGCTTCCTTTGAAAAACTCTTAAAAAAAACCAAAAACCAGGTTTCAGTAGCTCTAAAAAAATGACAAGAATATGAACAGACATAGAAATCTTTTCCCTTATCCCTTTGTCCAGCAAAATAGTCTCCAGACATGAGCACATAGCCTCCACGATAGCGCAATTTTTTTTTCCTCCAACTTGCTGGAAATGCATCTATTTTTACAAGGAAATGGTGAGGCACCTGACATTTTGTTTCCTGTCTTTATGTGCTGCTTCCTGTCTATTGGGCTCCCTGTTTCCCCAGGAAACAGTTTGGAGTTTGTGTTCCCCTTGCTCTGCTCCACACCTCCAGCAACTTGAGGAGAGGAAAGTGTAAAGGCTAGAGATAAGACCTTTGCCTCTTGTCTTAAAAAGGCTGTCTTAGGTTGTTACATGCCTAATATTGGTGCTTTACTTTCATGCTGAAACTAAATTTACGTGACTGTGAAGCAAGTTGCTGCCAAACTGAAGCACTGCTGAAACTTCACTGTCACCGAGAGAAATAAAACCTTGCTCTGGACATCCTATGTGATAAATTATCAAAAAAAAAGAAATCATGCCAAAAGCTAGTCAAAATGAGTTCCTCAGTCACAGGTCATTTTTTTCAATCTTCTTTATCTCTGCTTCAGCTTTCCATCTGAAAAGTGGAGATGATATAGCCTCACCTCAGAGGCATATCATGAAAATCAATCCATGGATGTTTCTTAAACACTTTGATTGCCAGAGGAATGCTCACACTTACATTAATAATTCTGTACTCAGAGTAGGATTTGAATAGTAAGCAGTAAATCAGGCACAGGGCCTTGTAGGGAACAAGGAGGCAACGAAACATTAAGCAGCTGTTTCTTAATTGAGCCCTGCTCATCCTATGTGCAGAACACAGCAAGGGTACAAGAATGAAGTAAGAGAAAGAACAAAAATAAGAATGTGATCACACCCCCAGAGACCATAATATAATGCACAGGTACTGAACCTCAAACTGGAATTTGACGAGCCCTTTTAAAAATATAGAAATAACACATAAATGACGGGACTCTGTAGCCCTAACATAATTTTACAACAAGTTTTCCTAAGATCCATGCCCAGCACAGGTGACTATGTCATATATTGTTTACACTCAACGTTTTGTGTACATACAGAAGGATGCAAGAAATACAAACAGTCTTTCAACTCAGGCTATATACATACACTTATCATTCAGAAGTCTGTGTATATTCCACTAAGAAAAGCACTGAAAATGATGGCTTTGCCTTGCAAAACCAACAGATTCTGTAGTGGAAGGCTTACTATAGCACTGAATATGCTAACTTGAGATAAACAATCTGCAGAGACAAACTTAATTATCTCTTCTTCTAAAATTACCCGTTTTGCTGTTTCAATCAGAGAAGCTGCTTCAGTCTTGCCCACTTGTTGCACCATTTTGTAAAACAAGCCATCTTGTTCTTGCAGCAAAATGTAAGGTTCACCATATTCTTTCAGCCTTCCTGAATCTAAAACCTATTAAATCAGAAGAAACCAACATATTAACATAAGAAATCAAAAAACATACGTTAGAAACAACAAGCAAGGGGGGAATGTAAGCACTTTAAATGCTAAGACAAATTTTGTATCCTGAAAATGAAACAGGTCCTCTTCAAATTAGCATATAGCACTTTTTCAGTATGTAGACCTGTTTTAAATATTCGAGTGCCCTACAGCCATTCCACCTATAGGAATCCAATGCAAAGTTATGCAGAATATTGAAATACAATGTTTGAGAAGCCAACAAAGCAGATCATAAGATTCATTGTGTAAGAAAGAAACAAAGAGGCCTAAAATGGGCTCTGAAGTAAACAGCTGTGGGTAAAAACCATGCAATAACCACCAAGATGGTTAAAGGAGAATAAGTAGGTCTTTTGGATTAGGGGTGGTGAAGACATAATTAAAGCAAATGAGGGTGTTGCTGAAAAGATAAACAATTTCTTGCATCTGTCTTTGCCAACTACGTATTAGAAAGATACTTACCCTGAACCTATTTTTTCTATATAAAAAAAGATTGGATGCCACCAGGGACATAGGTAGCCAAAAGAGAGGGAGGGAGAAGGAAAAAACAACAGAGAAATTAAAAAGGCATTAAGTCAGTAAGCCACAAAGGATATATACAGTCAAAAACATCAGAAAAAATTAAGAATAAGCTGATTGAGCCTCTAAGAAAATATTCTCATACTCGTGACACTATTTAAGGACTGCATGGTAGCAAATATTGCACTTGCATTCAGTCAGGGAACTTTTAGACTAGCATATGTATTTTGAGATGAGAGCAATTTAGTTAAAACAATCATTAAAACACAAGTAGAAGACACACAGATCACAGATAGAATTTGTTCTCCACAGTTTTAGCACAAGTAAATTGTACCTCACAAATCTGATACAATCCTGAATGCACCAGAAGAACACTAAAGGAGGAGTGGTTTATATGGATTTCTAGAAAGGTATCTGGTATAACTAAATAGCTGTGCTAGAAGGGGCAAAAAGTTTTCAAGAACCTGGACAGAAAACAGGGATCAGGAATGAACAGTGCATATCAATTTGTGGAAAGATGAACAGGTAGGAACTGGTAGGAACCACATCGTTCTGGTATATGTGGCAGCTACGTAAGTGTTAGTCATCAGAAAACAGAGCTATCGAAGTGACAAACCTGCACGTGACACAAAAAAGTGCAGGTAAGTCTAGACCAGAGGAGATTCAGATACACCTAACTAACCTAAGAGAATGAGAAAAACAGTTGCAGGGAAAAGTCAATATTGACAAATGCAATGCACTCAAATACTTAACTGACTTATAAAGTAATGGTATTGACTCAAGAAAGAGATTTGGGTATCAGTCTACAAGTTCAATACTTTAGTCCATGTGTAGGAGTAGTGGAGTTAAAAAAAGAGAAAAAAAGGAATTTATGTGAGAAAACAAAGTAATTCAGAAAACATTTTTGTTCTTAGATAAATAAAAAACTGAATACACATGGCATACTATTGAAAAAGACACTGCCACAACAGAGGGACTTCAAGGACTCAAAACCAAGTCATAATTATCATGTAACACACTTGTAAGAAAAAAAAAAAAAAGATTTTAAAAACTGGAGCTGTTGATTTCAGGAAAAAAATTAATAAAAGGCATTATAAGGACAACTTCCAAAATAATAAAAAATAGTTTGCAAACTTATGTTTGAGAGAAGAAACTCCAATAAGCTTGGAGACAAATTCAAAGTCCTGTGAGGAAACATTCAAACATGCAGTTTTTGCCTGTGCAGCTCCTTAAAGCAAAACATCCTGATGGCCAAGAGCTCGACAGATCTCCAAGCAGCCCAGACTCCCATTAATGACAAAACCTGCCATGAAGCAGCACAGCTAAGCTAATCCCTTTGCCTGCACTGGTGTGAAAATTACACACTGCTGAGATCGCTGTGGACTTGTTTGACACCAGGGGAAAGGCGCCCACTCCTTTGCTTCCGGTTCAATTAAGTACATGGCATTTGAATGGAAAATAACTCAGCCAACAACAGCATAATTACATCTAATTTTATGAATTGTATGCACAGAAACCTACAAGAAGTTATCTGCTGTTTTCAAAACCTTGTATCTTCAAGCTCCCAACTCATACTATGATTCTCCTTTGCAAGCAATTTCCAGTCTTGTTTGTTATATAGCTGAAGAAAGCGCTCATGGAAAAATTTTAAAATATCAGTAATATTGCAAAGCACAATATATAGTCATTCATATACAATAGATCAAGTATTTCACCTGCAAAGGTATACTTCTGTACATGAATTTTTCACTATACTTAGTCCTAGTCTATTTAATTTTATTTTTTAAGGATTAATTACAAATATAATTTTAATCTCCATCTGTGACATACTGTAGTACAGAGAAGTTAAGGAAAGCTTCCTCAAAAATGCAATACATTAATTTATCATATGCAGTTCAACAATAATTAAATTGGGGTGCCACAGCAGGTGACATCTCTGGTGCCTTGAATAAGCGTAGTTTTTTTCAGCATAGCACTAGATTACATAACCAAGCCTTAAGAAAGAAAACAAAAAGCACCTTCATTAAATGTGTCTCTCACAAGTAAGGAACTACAATAGAACTGTAGAGGGTTTTAAAAAATTTATATTACTGAGGTATTTGAATTTTAACATTAATTTTGCAAACATCTGAAACAACCACAAACACGGACAACCTTTCTCCTCCAGAGAACTTAGGAGGGAAAAAGGAAAAATTTATTCTTCCTCGACAAGTTTCAAACAGCCAAGTCCAGAAAATGAACAGATAGAGTGAGCGATTTGTGTGTCTAGAAAAATTCCATTCACATTTTAAACAAATAATCTATTAATATCCTTTTCTTGGGGATAAAAACAAGATTGTTTTATGAAAATAGAACAAACATAGGGAAAACAAGCTGTGCTACTTTTTTTTAAAATCTGAAATGGAAAAAAAAAATGAAACTGAAGAGACAATATCTTTCCTACAAGTCAGGAGTAACCTATTCAACAACGAAAAACACTTTCTACTAACTGCTGTCATCTGCGAGACAATGGAGAGAATTTAAGCTGATTCACTTGGTAGTTATACATTTATATATGTATACATTTATAAAAAGGCGCTTAGACAAAAAGATAGGTCCTCTTCTTTGAAGAAATATGTGCTGATAAAATTTAAATAAATAAATAGGTACTTTGGCTAAAGTTTTGCATACTCTTACTCACTAACTCCGAGCCAAATTAAAATCATTAGGACTTCAAAAAGCCAGATAATCATTCAGGAAAGGTGGAATCTGGTGTTTACCAGCCACATATTTTCTGATTAGCTGGCATGCAATGCTTATCACTGCACAAGACAACCGAATCGAACCCAGATACGTTCCAAGGCAGTTGTACCAGTGGAACTTGATACAGAAAAGCCAGAGAAGCTTGTAGCTGGTGAAATCACATCAGCACCATGATTATGGAGGACACATGCAGGAGCACTGGACTCTGAATCAGAGTGGTATTTCATTACAGACTTCAACACAGAACTTGAGAAAGAAGGATTTTGGAGAAATCAGCTTCTCAGGTCCTTGGTCTGACCTTTTGTAAAATACACCAAATAAAGCCTCATAATCTTTTTGTGGGAGTGATCTGAGAAATACTTCAACAGCTCAGAGTAAAATAACACAAATATAGAAAAGTTATATAAACCCAAAGCAGTCATACACAAACCAGGGCCAGATTCTCCACCATCTTGCACTGACAGCCTCTTTTACATTGCCTGTACTGTTCTTGCCTTTGACTTTAACAGGATTTTCTCAAGTGGAAGAGTAACTCCCAACAGTACAAAATTTACAAAATTGGCTGCTGGTGATCATGAAAAAGAACATGCAGGAAAATTCTTATTCAGTGGAACTCTCTCACCTCCTTGTGTAAGGTGAAACTGCTCTTTACTTATAGCTATCCAAATTATCCTTACTCAAGCAGCACTATTCAGACATTTTATGTTCAAACAGGGCTTAAATGCTATATTCTTCTTGAGTAAAATCCTTTCATGCCACCTGGCATGAATATCATCCTGGCTGAATAGTCTGGGACAGTGACTGCTCATCCCAGTTGTGAAATTTTCACGTTGGGTAGAAGGCAACATAGTTTTGAACAGCATTTACTTTGACATAGGGCACAGAATAACACAGAAAGAGGGGGATTAAAAACATGACAGGGAAGGGGCAGAGAAACAGAAAAAAAGTATTTGAATTTGACTGACCTGCAAGGGTAAACATGAAAACGGAGTATTAGCCATTTAAATGTGCTGAACATGAAAATGGAGTCTTAGCCATTTAAATGCGTTGTTTATGTTAACTCTAGCTAGCACAAAAGGACTATTTGCCTATGCCACAAAAATGTCTCTGAACTAAACTTGTTTAAGATTTGGGAACAACAAAATAGTTGTCCATTTTTGTCTCATCTGTACCCTACCAGGGTATGTACCTCTACTCTGCCTAGGTCCCTCCCTCAAAACCCCAAACTTTGCAGTGTTTCCATTCCATAGCCTCATACTTTAATGTATTAATCACGACAAAAAAGCAAGGGAGGGAAGACAAAAAGGAAAAAAAATGGTGAAAAAGAAATCAGAGATCCGTTTCACAAAGAAAAGAGATAAATAAGACAATGAAAAGTGAGGATACTACATCAAGATAGTCCAGAGTCCAGCAGAGACCTAGGCAGCAGAACCAGGACAGCATCTTTCCTCCCTGATGATTCCTGCAACTAATCTATATTGTTCTGTTGCACAGGACTTTGGAAAAGCAAAGATTAATTTTGTAAGTGAATTTAAAATCTTATTTGTGGATTAATATAAGTAAAAGAAGTGTCATTAGCTACAGAAAGAGAAAGAAAGGGGACCTTTAAAGATACTGTAAAAAACACCATGTACTTATGGTTATCCATAGACACAAAAAAGAAAGTTCTAAATCCTGCATTTTCTAACTTTCAGCAACTAAAGCAGACAAACCAAGAGAACAATAGTTATAAAACATTCTGAGAAAAAAAACCACTCCAAGGTTGGAAGTGTTCGGCAACAGAGGAGGGGGGCATGGGAATTTATTTCAATTATTATTGAGGAATGACTACTATTCCTATTCACGTTCATCTTCACCATAAAGCCAGAGGGAAAATGGGACATTTAAGAGTTGATCATAAATGTTTTTATTTCCTATTCAAAAGGAAAATAATTCAAGCAAATTATCTCCTAGGGAATACATCTGATTTAATTTAGACTTGGAGAAGACATCACCAAACAACAAAATTATTATTAAAGTTCAAAACTCCACTAAGTGTACAACTTTGAACAATGTTTTCCTCAGAGAACATACATCAAGATGATCTTCAATAAAGTCCTGGGAAGAGGAGAATATCCAGGAGATGCTTCTGGTTACATCATATTATAAGAAATATATTTACCCAAGACAATAAAAAGAAAAGAGTCAACAGCCTGTGCTCCAGTTGGCATTAAGTTCAGACGCAAGCATGTTCTGCCTTTTCCGTCTCATCATGGTTTGTCAAAACAGATCAGAAACATGTACATACTCCTCTGAAGAATCATTTATAGATATCAACGTATCTAAACAGGTTTGCGAACACTGAAGAACATTGAGAATGCTGCAAATATAACTCAGGAACCATTTTAAAGGTTTTTTTTCTTTTTAAGGGTTTTTTCTTTGTAATTTTTTTTTTTTTTTTTTTTTAAATTTTGGGGGGGAATGTTTGCTTGTCTGTTTTTTGGTTTTTTTTTTTTTTTTTTTTTTTTGTAGTCTTCAGGTTTAATCTAAGCATTCCCCAAGCTCCTTCAGGGCTCCTATACAAATTACCATTAACTCCAGACAAATTTGGTGTCAAATAATGTACACATTTCATACATCATGTGTACAAACAAAGCGAGCACACTTTGTTTGGGCATTTACCATCTTATAATCCAAATTACTATTTTCAGACTTTACAAATATTTCACCTCAACAGATCTTAACTTTGCTGTAACAAATCTGTGCCAAATCTGCCACTAGTCACTGGGATTTGACATGTACCCCCTGCCTGCCTTCCCTCCCCACTTCACAGAAAAGGCAACTGCAGGCATCTTGTTCTGTAACCAGAATGAGTGGATTTCTTTAAACTGAAATTATTCTTGAGCTATAAACCTAGGGAAAATTGATCATGCAATGCTGGCTGGTAAATTGTTCCACATACAAGTTATCTTTACTTTTCTTGCACAGGCTTAAAAATCTACTTTCTTTTCCTCCATCTGATGGCACACCACTGTAAGCTGTCTGGAATTTTGTAGTGAAAAAAAATCAATTATGTATGTAGTCATGAGTCTTATTCTACTGATAATCATTCAATATTAACTCCTTCTGTATCTTGTTGGAGGAAAGAAGCCTGTTAACCAGTCCTGCAGATGCTTCTTGTATTGTTCAGTTTCCTCACCTTGAAACATCTGATATACTAGTTCAAGTTCAACCTTTCCCTTAGAGAGCATAAAGGGACCTCATGCCAGTTCTTACCAACAGCTGTGCACACTGACAAAACTCTCCCTTGGTCAATCAGCAACGACTATTTTCACCACTATAAAGCCACATTTCTCAGTCAGGATTGCAGAATGGCTCAAATGTGGCCCTGAAGTGAGAAAAAATATATTTCAGCTTAAGAAATCCCACTCTTTAATAAGGCTTTTGAAGATCTTGGCAAGTTAGATAAGCTACAAGGATATTATACTTCTCAAGAGGTTAAGGTTCTCGTTGTTGCAGATGACTGGGCACGTCTCCTGGTTTTATCAGTTTCTGATGACAATGAACTTGTGGCTCAGCTGCCATGCACAAAGCTTTACTTTATCAGAAACTTTCTGCTCATCAGCCACCAGCATGCCCTGTGCTAATTTACTTTTAAGTAGTAATACAGTATTTCTGAGAGAGCAAAAAATCATTCTCTTAGAGGTGTTAGTATTTCTAGTATGGTCTGGATTCCATACCATTGTCTTCTAAGAAACATGATCTGACCATCCTGTCCTTATACTAATGGAAACACATTCACACACAAATGCCTGACAGAATGAGATCAAGGTTCATCAAACATTGGCTTCACTTCCTGCAATAATTCAAATCCAGCTCTTCATTTGACTGCTCCCAACTGAAGCACTGCCTCAATATTTAGTTGTTTTAATTAGTTGTTTTATTTAGTCAAAAGAAGAATCCTGTTGGGCAGCCTTCTTGAAATCGGGAGCAACTTTTAAGAACTCAAAGATGCCAATGTTTTGAAGAGATGTGGCTTAAAACTGGCAAAGAGGATCAACAATCCTAGTATCTTTTCAAGCTCATTCGGATTTTGATTCATTTTAGAGACAGCTGTGCCAGGTGTGATATTTACAACTGTCACAGACATTTTATTTCAGCTGACAGCACCTGATCGGATACATGACATGGCACATAGCTCTGTATTTTATGCAAAACTTGGCCTAAACATCAGTATCTTCTCTTAATGGTAAAGATAAATGAACTACCTAGCTTTGAAAAAAACGTGTTCACTGTTGATATTTGTTGAACTCCATTACTAAATTCCAAGAAAGAACATAGAGGCCTACGGTTTTCCGAGAATGTTGGAAATTGCATTTTTCATATTCAAAACCAAACTGATCATTTCTGAAAAAATCACTTGCTAAATGCTCAGCTCTTCAAACTCTGAAAGTCTTGAGTTACCAAATGAAAGGAGAAACCTAATGGTTCCCCAGGCCCTTTGGTCTCCATCAGCTTGCCAGATGGGCTCCAACACAGCCAAGAGCCAAGGAGGAAGGATGGCATTAACCACATCCAGTGTCTGTTGGAACTGCTTAAAAACTCCAAAGAGTCTTCCTGAAATATTTCATCAGCCCTTATAGTTAAGTGTTGCGATCTTTCCTAAAAATCCTGAAAATCTAGATATCCAGACAACCTTACAGATGTGCAGTCACCTTACAGAACACACGTGCACACGCAACGTTTTTGTTGTGTACATACTGATACTGATTCAAGGATCCTGAGACCAAGTATTCTTCTACCTCCCCCCCACAAGGCATTTCAGCTATCATCATTAACTTCAATCTTCTGTTCCATGCAGGTCCTGTTCTGTGACTATCCTTCATATTCTTATCTTCACATTTCTTAACCCAAGAGTCTTTGGTTCCACAGCACAGCTGGGATTTTTCTTAGGTTGAATAAAAAATAATTTTAGTTCTAACCCTAGTCCATATTTTCAAGACAGAATCTTAGTCAAAAAAGGGGCTTTATTAGTGATTGTTCCTTACAAATAATGCCAGCAGGTGCACAAATCTGAATGTAGGAACTTTACCGTGGATGACTGGATTCAGATCCACAAGGTACTTTAAGGTTTCTATGAAGAATTAGGTGCCTAAGTATCTTTGGAGACCTGGTTCCTAGTTTCAAAAATCTTTCATTCAAGCTACTACAATCCATTAAGCTCCCTATTCTTTTAAAAGAATAGACTTCTATAGCACAAGTATGACATGGAATAATATTTCACCATACTCAGGATACTGGGATAATACAAGGTCAAAAACCCTTCCAGCACTGTGCTACAGAACAAAAAAAAAAAAACAAAAAACAAAACAGTTTCATACCCTTCCAGTTCTACTTTAGAATTTGGAAGGCCTGAACAACAGGTCTGAATGCAGCCCGGATTGCAGCTGCTTTTCAGAAAGTTTCATATTTTACCACCCCTATCTCCAGAAAAATCTACAGTCTTGTCAATTGACCTGTCTTAGGCATTTTATGCACTTGGTCTGACAGCAGGTAGCTTTCCACCAAAGAAACAGTCCTACAAGATGAGAGAGTAAACACTAACAGCAACATGCACAGTTTTCACAAAGAACTGTTCTACAACTAGGACTGCAGATTTCTGTATCTTGTGACTTACATAATCCTCCCTAAAGAGAACATCTAAGATTTGCCATAAAAAGCATCAATTTTCTAGCAGTGATATTTCAATAAGTAGCAAAAAAGCCACCAAAAGAGCCAACAGACCACAGCAACTGTGGTGTAACTTAAGTGTGCCACCGCTACCTTCCTACGTTCTCCACACCTCCATGTGAAGCTGGGCCACTGCAGTGAAAGTTCACAAGAATGTATCAGTAGGGCAGCTGGGGCTCCCCCACTCATTCCAGAGCTCTGCTTCTCACTGGGCTGCAGATTCAGACTCCCTCATGCTTATTCTCCCTGTAGCTCCAGTACTCTTGCATTTCTGGCAGCACAGTCCTGCAAAAACAAGGATGGAGACTGGCCTTAACCTGACTACCCTGCTGGTAGGCATCTTTCTGTGAATGGGGACCATGCGTCCAGACCTCCTCAGGCAGAGGACAATGTAGAACAGAGATTTCTGCCCTTCCTGGAAGAATGCTGTCATCCCCATGCTAAGGAAGAGCCGTCTTACTATCATGGTCACGTTCGTTTAGGTGTCTATTAACACCATTGCCTCACCTGCAACTGGATGAAGGATACTAATGTGCAACACTGGGTCAGATACTAGAACTCCAGAGAAAGACAAGTGCTCAGACCTTGTCTAGTGCACACCATTTTCTGTCTAACTGTAGAGGTGACGCCCCTTTCACTATGCAAACTGCCTGGATCTCCCTCAAGAGTTTCCCCTTTGCTTTCAAGATGTTTACACCTACTCTTGGTGGACTGATTGCCCTGCTGAGATGTCTACAGTGCATGAAACACACTCCTTGATTTATGAGGCTCGGATGTAAGATAATGACAGAAAAACGGGAACAACTGAGCAAGGGAGGCTTACCGGAAAGATGTGGGAAGTAATTTTCTATTGACCAAAAAAACAACTCAAGTCTGGCTGTGAAGTACATTGTATTGTTATCCTGAATATTAGACACTTCAGAATGTAACCACAACAGGTTTTCCCATAAATAAATCAAATCTCCTCCCATGATTCTCTTAATCAAAAACTTCCTATTTGAATGACAGTTTTTAATTACTAGATCAAGTTCTGCTTGCATAAAGAGTTTACATTTCAAAGAAGTATTGTGCTGATATGAAAATTCTCTGTGGAGAAACATCCTTGTCATTGGAAAATGCACAAGTTTTGACTACTCTGTGGCTTTCCTATAGAGAGATCACAGCATAGCATACAGAGCAAACTGCACCAGGCTCTTGCCATATGCATATACTTAACTTGCTACTGATCCACTATGTCCCTGGGTGAGCCTCGATTTCTGTATGCTTCTGTTTTCCCCTCTGTATAAAAACACAGTTTCTAAAAAGTGTTTCTCAACCTGGAGAAGGAAGCAGAGAGGAGAGGGAGGAGTGGGTGATAGGGATTTTACAAGATCCCACTGGAAGTCTTGGGAGTGGTGCCTCTTGGCTGCCCCAGGCTGCGCCTGGCTGGGTTTGGTGAGCTGCAGATGCAATTTAGGTAAAAGGCCCTCGCCCTCTAAGGTGAGGACAGGACAGGGAAGCAGCTGTTGTGGTGGTGGGGAAGATATGTGGAATAAGGGGCCAGTGGTGCAAGCCTGAGCTGAGCTTCTGCCAGAATTTGCCATCACAGAAGATGTAACGGCAGCATTTACCCCATCCTTCCCTTCTGCCAGGGAGCAGGGTGGCTGCCTGTGCCAAAGAGCTAGAATGGGTACTGCTAACACCTGATGGGAGGAGTTACATTTGGGTTCTCAAACTAATGAAGAAAAAGGAATGACAAAATATCCTATGAGACTCTGGAGCAGCACAGAGGGAAGAAAAGGAAAAAAAAAAAAAAAGAAGAGTTTCAAAAACCGCTGGATTATAATTTTATGGTAGTATTATTTGATGGCCTGACTTAACAAGTCTTTCCAACTTTGGTTCCAAAGATTGTATGGATACTTCCCTATCTCACCCAGGTGTTTGAAGTTTAATTAATTAATGTTTGTAAAGAGCATTACAATTTCCAGATGAAAGGTCCTATGCAAGTGCAATGTAGTATTACTCATTGAGGTGATTGGGTTAGAGAGTATCACATTACACAATACAGCTCTTCCCTCAATGATTTTAAGTGTTTGAAGTTCTGATAAAATGTATTTATCATTAAGATAGATATAATGGAAATACTCTTAAGGTGTGACCTAGATTATGAAACCAGAGGTATGGTTTTGGGAATGGAACAAACGAGAATTAAAACAACTCCTGAGGCCAGATTTGTCTACAGTTATATAAAATGTATTCTGTTCTTCCTTTTTTTCCTCTTCCAGTAGGCTTTTCTTCTCTTCTAAAATAGAACTGGTTATTACGATGGGTGTGAGCAGACATGCAACAGTTCACTTTCAGTTCCTATTTCCATACTCATCCAACTTGACATTTTCTCATGACTTTCTCTAAATTATTTTCTTTTCTCTCTCTCTCTCTCTTTTTTTTTTTTTTTAAATGTTTGGATTAACCCTAAAGGTGAACATTTTCTTATTGGAAAGTTCTGCTTTAATGAGCAATTAAATTGAATTAAATCAAAAGCTTTTGGACAATACCAATCTGGAAATTGCAGTTAATATGCTTAAGAAAGGATTGATGTTCAAAGCTATTTGAATCTAGACAGGCTAAAGGAATAGGTCAGCATGAATTTTATGACACTCAACAACGACAGATGCAAAGTCCTGAATCTGGAATGGACTGTGCCCCTGCATCAGTACGAGCTGGGCAGTAACTTCCTGGGCATCAGCTGTTCTGGAAAGGAGGTGGGGTCCTGGTGTTCAGTAAGCTAAACAGGAGTCAAGCAGTGTGCTGTGGGTATCAACAGGAGTGCAGACCAAGGGAGTCACTTTATTCAGCACTCATCAGATGAGATCTAGAATACGGTGACCAGTTTTGACCCCTCAGCACAAGAAAGATGAGGGTAAATTGAAGCAAGTCCAAAAGAGGGTTACCAGGGTGACCAGTGGACTGGAGCACTTGACCTATGAGGAGAGGCTGACAGAGCAGGGCTAGTTCACCCTGGAGAACAGATGGCTTTGGGGACTTAACAGCACACAAGGAAGTTATTGAGAAGACGGAAGCAGGCTCTTTAGCGAGATCCACAGTGGGAAAACAAGAAACAACTGCCATAAACTGAACTGAGGCTTCAACTGGATAAAAAAGATGTCATGGCAGATAATTAAGCATTGGGGCAAGTTGACCAGAGAGACTGTGGAATCTCTGTCTTTCAAGGTTTTCAAGACCCAACTGGAAAAAGACCGGAGCAACCTCATCTGAAATTAGTGCTGACTCTGCTTTGAGCAAGAGGTTAGACTAGAGACCTCCTGAGGTTCCTTTCAATCTGATTCAATGGGAAGGGAGAGAAACCCTAGTTTATGTTCAGGTTATGTCTATTTGTTCAGGAATGGGCTAGGACTTTTGCGATTGAGTTAAGAGAGTTGAGCAAGTTCACTCAAAATTTGTTTGAAAAATAACTTTACTCATTATTTCTCAAAAGACAATTGTTAATATTCCAACTGCCAGGTTTCATCTTTGTTCTTCTTCCCTCATTTTCTAACAAACTTACCAAGATATCAAACAACAGAGATATGGGATGGCTTATAAATGAAGACATTATTGCACTTAGAGGTCTCAGTTAAAGGAGAAACAAAACCAGCTCTTTTGATAATAGTGGGTAATGTAAGAAAAATGCACTTCAGTTTGTGCATTTTTACTCTTAAAAAAGAATCCTTATCTAATTTGTGAATTACTAAAACATTATTGACTAACCAAATTCTAAAATACACTGAAACCTTTCTTCAGCTAAGTCTTCTCAATTTTTGTGATATGTAAATAAACAATTAATTTTCCATGAATGCTGTTTTTATTGTTAATGGCACTCATTAATAGTTAGTCTTCTAGAGGGATATTCTTCCTCCTTGCATTTTTAACACACATTTTTCTTACTCTTCCAAAATTCTGCTATATTCCCACTAGGAGTTACATGCCTGAGTAAACCAAGTAATTAAAAGTGCAACAAAAGCACACATGCCATAACTCTGATCATTCAAAATATGTGATCACATTTCTGATTTGTCCGGAAACAGAATCAGTAACTGAATAAGGATGTCAAAAAAACAGGTTTGTTAAGGGCTCACATGTCAGTTTCCTCCTTTTTTTCTGTCCTATTCTTGTCACCCTTCTCTCTCCACAAAAAATACAGAAAACCGTAAGAACAACAAAATGGAGCAATGTAAAAAGATGAAAAATATTTAAGAGTTACTAATGACTGCAGACTCAAAGGCACAACTTCTTGCAAATCTGTTCCTCAATAATATAAAGAGGTCAAATGCATTAAAAAAACCACTGTATTAGATAATGTATTAACATAAATGGACTTTTAGGAAACTAGAAATCTTAACAGTGGCTAAACTGAAACAACATAAGGTTAAGATAATGCATAAGATAGAGTAGCTATGTAGTTGGTAATAATACTGAGCAGCCTGAGGAGAAAGGTGATTTCTAAGCTTTATTCCAATGATTTTTGGCAAAAAGTAAATGAAACACCTACTTTTCATTACAACCGCATGATATTAAAGGTAAAACTAAAAAAACATCATGGAAAGAGCGTTCTGCGCATAACATGTTAATGGTAGTTAATGAACCAAAACCCACAGAAATCCCTTTGGACAGCTAGCAAACACACACAGCTATTAATTAGGTCACAGTTGTTTCCTCACAAGTCTTTTGTTCACTTTAGTTGTAGAAAACACCAACATATCCATTAGACCTGTGGGGAGGTATTCACCAGTGAAGAAAATATTTATTTATTATACGTTAAATGCTTGCAATTATATGACTACTTATGGCAGTTCTGCTGGTTTCTCTCTTTGTAAGTAAACTGTAATCACTCAGTTCACAAGCTGCTCTATTCTACTCCTCAGAACACCACTCACCTCAGTAGATCCAATTGATTCATTTTGTGTACTTCAGGCAACCATTGTAACCCAGTCACAGATTTTAAAATGTTTTAAGCATCCAGTAAAAAAAAAAAAAAATGGAAAGAATTAAAAGGCTTCATTTTCAAAAAATAAAGCTGAAGAAAGTATTTTTAAGGCTACCACTGAGAGTTAAAAGGTGATTTCTGCTCGAAGCCCAGTTACATTTGAGTTCCACTCATGAAAACTGTTTGCCCACTATGTCAGTTACTTCAATAACTTGCTGTGAAGAAAAAGTTTGCAAAGGGCGCCTGTTCCTACTGCAGAAAATTGCAAAACAGCAGGCTGCACATCATTTCAAGGACACAAACCAACCCGATTTCCTGAAAGCCTAGGGAATACCACTGACTTTATCAAAATAATCAGCAAGGATTGCCTAATTTCTGTGTGTGTGCAATGCACCGTAGGGTAGACAAGATGAGAGAGAGGGTATTTCACAGTGGCAGAGTATATCACTGCTCTGTTGGGAACAAAAATGGCAGAGGCTGCTAGATTTGTAGTGTTTTCTGTCTGAACCCTGCTTTAGAAAGCTGGCCATGTTCATTACCTCACCAGTCTAGTTCCCCTTCTCCCACCACCACCCTTGCCCCAGGGCAGCTGCAGCCTCCTTACCTACATGTCTGCCCCAGAACCTCTACCACTTCCTCCTCACACATCCCACACCACTAACTATTGTCACTACCTCCCTCAGCCCACCGAGACTGAATTAATAAACCTGACCGAATCCAGCTGACTCTGTCCAGAGCCTCTTGGGTGTGTCTTGACAGGCTCCTAGTGCTGGCAGAGTTTATTTGCTCAGGTCTGCTGCTGCGCCTCACCTGCAATAGGTTCATGCCTCGCAGGTTGGAAACCACAGGGCCAGACCACATAAGAATTCTTTCCAGGTCATTACTTCTACAATTTTATGACTTACCAATCACAGTAACTACGATAACTAGGTTAGCTAGGATAAGCCTAAAGTACAACTTAAACCTCTGCCCACTTTTGGTTCAAAATTAAGAAGAAAGAGTCAATAACATTATTCTTCTTCAGGAAAAAAAAAAAAAAAAAAGAAGAATTTTAAGCAGTTAACTGTCTTACCATAATCCTGTCACTGTCAATAATGGTGTTCAAGCGGTGTGCAATGGTCAGCACCGTGCAGTGAGCAAACTTTTCACGGATTGTCTTTTGAATGAACTCATCTGTTCTGAAACACAGCAAGAGCAATGCAGACAAAAATAAGATGCTTGTATGGATAACTGAATGGCAGGCAGGTTTTATGACTTCATCAAACATGACAGTATAGCAGGAAATATGTTTATGAAGTCATTACAGTGCTTCTTCCTCTCGTTATATTAGACTTGGAGGCATATCATGAAACATACTCCAAAATCTATCCTCTGATACTTGAGGAGGGAAGAGTTTCTTCTTCCAAGTAGAGCAATAGGTTTTATTTCAGGAGACTGATTTCCCAGGCTTTGATTACAGAAAGAGGAAAATTCTGTAGAGTCAGATATTCCTACAGGTTTCTACACCAAAAAAAAAAGTACTGTTATTTTAAGCTTTAGTTTGTGCAAGCAGTGAAGAAAAGTTGGTGAAAGTAAATATCCTTCATTGCAAATCAACTGAAGAACAAACACAAGACAGCCTATAAATAAGGTTCTTGATTTTAACTGTAAAAGGGGATCAGATAAAGGAGGTGGTTGGCTCAAGAACCTGAACACAGAAAAAAGAAAATTTGGCTTATTCTGTAAATCCAGAGTGTTAACTGGAACATACAACCCAAGGAAACTGATAAAAGCTTTCAAGTTAAGAGCCTCAACGTACTATGAGTTAATCACCTAAGAAAAGGATATCAGGAGGAAACATATGAAGAATTAAAACTAAGCCAGAATACATCACTTTAACCTTATACTTCATTGTCTAACTGTCATAAATAAAACTGAGAACCCTGAAAAGGAAAAAAAAAAATTATACCAAAAGACACATAAGACATTAAAATGTTCTTTATCTGTATTAAGGCAAAAGAAGTGCAATACTCATAAACGTGGCAAGTAACTAACTGTACAAGAGAAGGAAGCATTGACCTCACCTAACTTAAAGCACAGCAGCCAGGCTTACATGTGGAAATCTATATAGTCCCCTCTTCAGTCAATGAAAGGGGAAAGGCATGGCTGCAAGGTGAACCAGAGCACCTGCATTAGGGAGCCATCAGGTGATGAATGCCCTCTAGAGGCACCTGACAGCCTACATTGCACAGGAAGCCTTGGCTCCCAACCTGGGCACAAAGCCAGGCCATGTGAATACTCACATATTGCCCATCAGCCCTCAAAAAACCAATGAGAGGTGACAACGGAGAAAAAGGTAGTGTGGGAATGCAGGTACGGAAAATAAAATTGTCATCCCACATAAAAAGACGACACAAAGTGCTCAAAGTACACTGGCTGGAGACTGAGGAAGCTCCTGCCTAGAATTCATGCACTTAAGGCATAGGTATCAATACTAGGATTTCTATTAAAGCATGAAATTGTACTTTCATATATAATGACTGCAGAATAATAAATGCTGTACACAGAGTTAAAACAAGACAAAGAAGATATTTGGATAAATGAGTATGTTTAGGTAGCCATGCCAGCTTCAACCAGTTGCTTGCAAGCCTTAATTCTTCAAATTGTTAAAAGTAGCAGGCAAATCAAATAAAATTCATGCAACAATTCATGCAGATTCACGCAACAAATGTCTTCCTCTGACAAATTATTATTTTTTAGATGGAAGTAGTACTCTACATGTCTGCACATGATAAATATTTGGTATCACTTCATAAATTAAGTAAAAAGAATTGTCCTAATGCCACCGGACAGGAGGCGCTAACAGTAAAAAGTGGACAAAGACAACACTGGAAGAACAAGATCAGTTAAAGGAAAGGAGTAACCATTAAGTTTCCACAGTAGAAAGCACAAGCTCATGCTCTGAAGGATTGAACATACCAAGTTTACTGTTACAAACTAAGTTTAAGCAATCAGCATGACAGACAGATCCCTGCTGATGACAGGACGAATCATCAGAGAGATGGAAGACATCAACAACTGAGTACCCACGCATGCTGAATGTCATCTTAATCCCGGGACAGAAACATTTAAGCTCTGTCATGAGCTTAAGAGAATTGGGTTCTGGGCCTCAGTCTGCGAAGACTTGATCCTTCTGCTCCTTCTTCCTAAAAGAAGCTAAAGAACATGGTGGGAAGCAGGTGTTCCTCAACTCCTCCTTTTGAACCAAGGCCAGTACAGCAAAAAAGACAGAAGGAGAAGTCAGGACAGAGCCAGGCTCTTTAGCCCTGAGTGTTAACAGTCTCCTTAAGGAAGCTGTTCATCCTTAGTGGCCCACATCACAGCAATACCAGTGCTTTCACCCCAGTGTTACTGCACGTATCTTTTTTTGCTATCAATGCCTCATTGACCTGACTACTTTTGCTTTCAAAAGAAAAAAAATCAGGGCCATATATGAAAATACTTAGTAGAGAAGAGGCTTATATAGACAGTGGAATGTGTTCTCTGCAATGGTTAGAACAGCAAAACAGAAACAAAAGGCTCAATACTCCCTGAATTACGTAAAGAAATCTTTTTCTTTCTTTATAGTCAAGCTCAAGGTGAGGTTTCTGTCAGAGTTGCTATGGAGCACAGAGAATCATAGCTTGCTCAGGAATTTTGAAAACAACTTTTTAAAGGGTTCAAAATGCTATGTAACTCTTGGATTATTCCTACTGTTATCTGAAGAGAATGCCTCATCCTTGAACATCCTTGAACTCTGCATTCATTTATTATATCTTCCCTTATTATGTGCATTCCTTAGAGCACCACCTCTTCCTACATTTACAACAGAAACCATTTCTCATTCTTAGATACTATCAAACTACTATCTTAAACAGGTATTTCTTGAATATAAGCTTATCCCTAATAAGAAACTGCTTGTCATATTGTAGGTGTGACAAATGTTCTAAAATGAGACAATAAAATAATGAGAAACAGACCTAATAGCTCGATCTTCAAATATCACAGTATGAAATCTCATGCAGACATGTCCGCTGATAGGGACTCGACCAGATCCTCTCTAAGGTTCATGGTAGATTCTGGGAGTATAGTTTTTGGGGTGGCAGGCAGAATCACCATCAGTAACCTCCAGGAGAATCTCGGGAAGAAGGTAGGAAAGGCAAGAAAATCTAAAAGACTAAGAAAAGGACCTGCGTACAGAATTATGTGCTGACGGAGTGTAGAGACTATATCACATTACACACGTCTACCCTCTAGAAAAGTGCCAAAGGAAGCAGCCTTTCTGTCCTTTTTTCAGGGTGGTGTCTACCCACACTGAGAAAATGGTCAGGTAAGTGCCAAGTGATTCCATCACCCACTTCAGTAGATCAAACCCCATCATCTTTCAGGCACATTAGAAGCCAAAGATGCAACCTCAATACCAAAACTAGGGCTGCTGGATGACAAAAACTCAACCCTAATCTGATTATATGAAAATGGGAACCATGATACTCCCCATTTCAAGGAACAGTACAATGAGAAATCACAAAATGGTGGTATAGCTGTCCCGTTGGCATTGTGGGTTGAGGATCTAAAACCAGGTTTCACAGCAACCCAAGATCTGGTGTAACCTGAATTAGTTGACTGTGTAAACTAAAGAGCAAGAAAATCTGAATGAGAAGCAACCAAGCTGCTGAAAGGAACACTGGATAAGTCATTATCTTCTGTCTAATGTCTTCCTGGGATTGTCCTGGAAGTGTATCTCACACTACACAATTCCTGAGTGGCTTGGGAAAATTTTCTGCAAAAGAGAAACAGTTACAGATTGCAGTTAGATGTAATGAAAGGTTAAACCTTACAAGTTTAAGATGGCTAATGAACCGAACTATGTGACATGGCTATTTTTACCAGATTCAATAAACAACCAATGTAAAAACATGGCAGTGGACTGGTCCCAAAAAGTTTTGTCCTCTATAAGCCATACAAATACGAGTTAATGCATAATACTGTAATCAGTGAGCAGAAAGCTTAGTAAATTCAACTTACTCTGTATTTAAAAAGTGTCTCAGTTACTAAGGATTTTATTTCAATATATCACCAAAGCGACTACAGAAAGATTTTCAGCTCTTCTGCTCCAGATTTCACACAACTTTTCAGAATACTTCAACAGCTTTAAAATGACTCCATTCTTTGGGGTGAGACCACTGGCTTCAGGATGAAGACAAGATAAAATTAAACATCTGTCAGCCATCATATAAAACATGCAAGTGGTCTGACTTAGGGCAACCTTCTTTATGGCAAGCTCCTCTTCTCCCTCACGACAGCACCGACAGCCCTGCAACACGCAGAGCAGCTGGTAGCTACGAAGAGCACCAGGGATAATAAGGGTACGTATGGGAGCTGGAAGATGTAAGAAGGAGGGAGAAGGTTCCTTCCTTTCACTCCTTTGCTCAGCTTCACTCAGCAGCAGACAAGAAAGGCCTAGCCAAGCTGGAGGAACATGGCGAGTAGCCCCTCAGCCCTGGGGAAGGTACACTGCACAGCTCTCACCCCGCTGTCACATCCACAGCCTCATGCCATCTCGCCCTTTCTTCTCTTACTCCCACCCCCAAACCCTGCCTTCTCACATTTGCTTTCAGGTTGAACTGGAGAAGGGACATGGTTGCAGCAGTCGTTGAGGCAAAGAGATCAAGAGCCAGAAAGACAAAAAAAAAAAAAGATATAATATCTCCAGAGCCGGCAGCAGCTCCCTCTGGTTTCCTATCCCAGGTGCTTGATATGATGTGTGCTTGCCGCCAGGCTAGAGACAAGGATTCCAGGTACGGGGGTTGTGCATCAGAAGATGAGGAGGTTTTCCTTACATGCCAAAAATGCCTCCCTAACTTCTCAGTTAAGCAACCCACATCAGCATTTCCTAATGAGTGTCCTATCAGATTGCACAGCTGAAAAATACTCAGCTCTAGTTATAGCAACACATTAAGGAAAAGGTAATAATGACTGTAATGCAAACTGAATTCAAAGAAGTTCCAAGTTATTATTTGTATTGTTATGCCTAGAGTTGATACAAACAAACATTTACCTTATTATAATATATATTGCAGCACACATTAATCAAGATCAATTAAAAGGATAGTGCAAGTTGAGAACACACACATGCGAGATGCCAAAATAGGGAGGATGAGTAAGATGGTATTAAATTTCCACAGCTATGATTAATCACAGTTAATCTATCAGTGCTCAGCCAAAAATAAACTAATAGCCAAAAAAGAAAGAAAAGAGCACCTCTGGGAAGAGAATGCACTTCTCTAAAGGTTTTAGAAAGAGACTGTCAGCTGAACTGCAAAGCTACCCTAGTGGCACCATTTCTCCCCCAAGATGATGTTATAAAAATGAGTCACGCCCAGATGACATACAAAATCCTTAATGCATCTGTTTGAGGGACTTGCTGTGTTATTGTCCTCTTTGGACTTTGAGTTCTCCCTCAAGCCATAATTTGTTGGAACTATATATTCAGCCCAGACTAATTGATGCAGTACTTTGCAGTATTGTTTCCAAATATTTCCACCAGTGTTTCAAATGTTTCAAAAATTAACAGTGGGGGTACTTAGCTATTGGAACAATTTAACAAGGGTTGTCATTGAATTTTTTTTTTTATTGAGGTTGGATGTTCTTCTAGAAGTACACTCTAGTTCAAACAGGAATGAATTCAGGAACTCTGAATTGAGTTCTGCCAGCCTGAGTTATACAAGACAAAATAATGCATGATAAATGAGTCCCTCCTGTAGCTTTAAACATCTCCAAATCTGTTTTGCAATTCCTATGGTGTCTAGGATAGCTTACCTTTCCCCCCGACCCTATTTTATCTGTAATTCATTACACTGGCATCTGAGCCATCTGAAGGGACAGCACCTCATAACCAGAAGTACCCAGTTTTGCTTACAACTGTTTTTCAGCTTTCTAGTTTGGAGGCTTTTTGGTGGGGCAGGGGGAAGATTTATTTATTTATTTCCAAGAGACACTTCATCCTGAAATCAACAGAACTGAACTTGTTTCATGGCTATTCTCATGTTACTGATCTGCATTTCCAAGGAGGTTCTTGTCTTCTTGTCTATGGCTGCAGGACAAACAATTTTTTAATATTAATTTTACTACTCTACGGAAGGCACTGAAATTAGGGGTATTTTGAACACTTAGTTTATATAATCTGCTCTGTATCCAAAGCTCACTACCCCATTTTGAATAGACAATTTTGATGCTATCATGGAAAACATAAAATAGCAACACAAACTACAAGAAATACAAAGTATTTAAGTTCATCTCTACAGTACAGATGTGATCACATTAGAAGAAAAAACAGCTCATCTTAACATGGCAGATTTTGGTTTTACCTTGGGTCCACATTTGCTGTTGCTTCATCGATGATAAGGATCCGATTTTTTTTTAGAACTGCTCTGGCAAGACACACCAGCTGTCTCTGACCAACACTAAAATTAGATCCAGATTCTGCCAGCTGCGTCTCCATTTTATTAGGTAGATCTTCCACAACCTCCTTCAGTTGCACCTGTTGACATGTCAACATATTGTAGGATGAGTAACTCCCTTTTAAATCAGCTATTGTGTGTCTGATGACACAACAATAAGTATGCAAGGTTTACCTTTTATATTCTGACACAAAATGAGTAAGTGCCAAGTTGGATTACACAGCATGTCAGTTAATAGAATTCTAAAAACATTAAAGCACATTGTTAAGAATCTATTAATGTTAATTAAAACTAAGATATGAATCAAAACGTAACCAAAGCATCATCCCAAAGGATAATTTTTTTCATAAAAGGCTTATATAACATTATACATGTCTACACACACATGCACAAACACACATATACACAAACTTGTACACAACAGTCTACCTTCTTCCATCAACAGCTATGCCCTTTAACAAACCTGATGAAAACATCTAAAACCTAATGCACACAAGCACTGTAGTTTTATTTGGCTTGTAAATTTCAGATGTACATTTTTAGATTTAATAAGTCACCTCTTCCAAGACATTCCACAGCTCTTCATCGGTGTATTCATTGAAAGGATCTAAGTTTTTCCTCATAGTTCCAGTGAATAAAACAGGCTCCTAAAACCCAGCAAAATTAGCATTCCATTATAAACACAGGTTTTATATTGCAATAGATAATTCAGTAATAATCAGAACTAACCTATACCAACAATAGCACAGAAATATCCAACAATAAGCCATCTTTTATGAAATGCAAAGGAGTATTTCACAGTAGCAAGCTTAAAGTGAGGGGAAAGGCAAGTGTTCAACCAGTCTGTGTGAAGATAATTTACCAAACAGGGCAGGTCTGTTTGCAAATTGCTGTACACAGTTATGTCGGCACTCAAATGGGCATTTACATGACACTGTTTTGATGCCACAAGCTATATATATATACACTTACATGAAATCACTGCTATCCTCCTGGTATTGTTAATGAGAACCAGTAACTACCACTGTCAATGACCTCACACTCCTAAATTATGTTTTGGTAGTTTTCAAAATTTGTTTTTAAAGTACACAAACCAGAGAGGAATCAAAAAGCTCACAACGTCTTTCTGGTTTTCCTTTTCTATTTGGTTGTGGGTTTGTTGGTTTTTTTTTTTTGTTTTGTTTTGTTTTTTTCATTTCAAATCATAAAAGCCCCTCAATTTTACCACCAGAACCTAAGAGGAACAGCTTTCACCATTTCAACGCAACATCTAAATCTCTTACACATAGAAGTAAATCTATACTGCCACAGCATCAAAGTAAACTTATTCAGAACTGGGGCACTACTGGGCAAAGCCCTAACCTAACCTATACCAGGGAGTCAAATCAGTACCTTCTCCTATTCAGGTACCAATGTGGGTTTACCTGTGGTTGAAGCAGGTTTTGTTCTATTTCAGTTCCCAGTCAGAGCAATAACAGACCATTAATCAAACTGGCACACATCAATTTGCACTGGAAAATGCAGTGTTTGAGATTGGGAAAATGACTTTTGGTTCAGAACACCTTAAGCAACAGATCAGTACTCACTAATGTGAGTTGCCAGACCCGAGAGGCATGCACTGACATGACTTTAGGGCTAAACTCCTCTTAATACCACACATAAAGACAAGAAGAAGTCAAAAGCTGTAACAGCGCTAATCACAGATGGAGACCATTCATCACATTGCTGGTTTTCTTTAAATTGGAGAAGTCTTATGTAAAATGTTTTCTTTTTTCTCCCCTAGGAAATAAAGCCTAAACTTACATTGGGTAACTTCAGCTTACTCTGAGATTAACATATGCTGTGACTTACGCCCCATCTAACCCTCCAGCTCCAAAGGGCTGCAGCAAATCTGAACAGAAATTTACACCTTAGCCCTTTTATTGTGTCTTCAACTCTAAACCACTCTGAGTAGTATAAAAGGATTAACAAAGACAGAACATGCTACAAGCTATGTAAAAGAACGTATGCATTTCTTGATACATCTATTCCATTAGCAACATTTTACTAAAAACCTCTTGAATGAACAAAAGGATTTAATAAAAACATTTAAAGGTTAAAGAATATTTCTCTTCAAAAACACCTAGAAAGTAATTTGTTTAACAATACATATTTTAATACCCCATTTGGTGTGTTTTGAAGGTACTGTTACACTTATTTTCCTTTTCAATCCATTTTTATAGGTTAGCAAAATAAGAGGCTGAATTTATAAAGTGTAACTATTATAAAGGTCCTAACAACAGACATGTACTGCAACAGAAGATAAGGATATTTTTTTAATTATCATTTCTGACACAGATTACTATTTAAAATAGTCTGGTTTATGGGAGGAAAGTAATAAGACAAACCTGTAAATAATTGTTGTAAAAATGCTTGCAGTCAGGAAGGCAGACAACATTTGCATAGAAAAGATTTACAAATACAGCTCCATCCAAGCAAGCAATTAGAAGTCTAAGCACATTTTTATTTCTCCAGGTAGGTATTTAAACTTACATATAAGAAAACTTCAGTCTTGCCTCATCACTTTCTAGGAATGGTTCTGTTTAGCATGTCTTATAATTTTAATAAGTATCTCTCCCTCTGGTTTCTTAGCTTCCCACATAATTATGAATATATTTGCTGCAAAATAACTACTTGATGTTACATTACTGTTTCTATTACTGACACTGCTGTTAACGCAATACAAGACAACGCCTATCACTCAGTTTACTACAGTATAAACCTTATTCCAAACCCTCTTCTTCCTCCTACCACCACTTCATAGTTTTGCATAATTTTAGTGGAAACAAGTCTTGCCTTATGTGGAAAATAAATGCTACCTGCTAGCCTTTGGATACTTAAAACCCTCTGGGACCATGATGAAAACCCTATCATACAAACTCGATAAAAGTCACAGAATTCAACTGGATTAAAATAGTTTTACAACTATGTAAATAGACATGAAAGAAAACACCTGTATAATTAAATGCAGTGAACTCTGCGCATCTGCTTTACTCAATCTGTAGAAACAGTATTCGGTCAGCAATTTTCCTGTCTCCGTACTCTATTTTATTCAATTGGGTTGAATTTTCCCAAATGTAGAAATCACCTGCAATGGCTACAGGCAAGGCTTTCAAAAACCTGTAGACCTTGAACGAATTGATGATCATCTACTTTCAGGAGAAAAGAACGCTACGTACAAACAAAAAAATAGACCTTAAATCCACATAAAGTCCTCTTTACATACAAAAGATGGACTAGTTCCAGGGAGTACCTCCGCTGTGCAATAACAAAGCCTCCAGCATGCAGAAACAAAAGACACCTTGCACTAGGCAACAATTCAATTGCTGGGGGAGTACCTTTTTTATTTTAATTTTTTTTTTTTTTAATAATAGCATACCTGCTTCTTTTCTCTGACTCCTATTCTAGAGAAAGTTAAAAAAAAACCAAACAGGTAATCAAGAGAGGCTTAGAATCACAGTTCATTACCACTTCTATCAGATTCTCAATTTAAAGAAAGTAATACACTCTGAATGCTATCCTACCAACAGGCTAGCAAACATTCAGATACAAAGATGGTGTAAGGACTCTAAATACAACTTATGTAACAAAAAAGAGAAATCTGAGAATTAATGCTAAACATGGCAAATGAATTCCTCTGGTTTCCAGCCTACTGTTCTACCTACCTGGTAGAACATACCAAACAAATTATTTGCCAAAAAATGACTTTGTGTTTGCAGTATATGCGTTCTTCCCTCTTCCTTCCTCTCCAGTGGAGAGCAAATGATCATGGAAGAGAGCTCTCCTGAAACACAGTAGCCTGCACTGGGATCTGCCTTCAGGAAGTTTTGAGGTTATACACAACTCTTCTCTGATTCAATGTTGCATTTGAAAGAAAGACCATAGAAGAGAAGACCTGTGACCTACTGGACTTCTTGCAACATCCTTCTGCTCCAGCACCAGGGATGAGGCTATTCCCAACTCCATCTTAGCTTTTTTCCTGCATTGCAGCCTTCCTCCATGCAGCTTCTAAAGCTTTATGGATCATAACTCTTTTGTTCCTCTGCTCTCCTACTGTCCAACCTTCTCCAAATAATGGAAAGGCTGGTAGCTCATTTCTAGTTGCCATGTTTGCTCTTTCTAGATCTAGCCTCAGTCAGTTTGTAGAGGGGTGACTAGAGAGGTGAAAGTGGTCCCTCAAAGTCCCTTACTAAGGAAGCCTCAGGCAACCCATCAGGCAGGAATTGCTGCCAAAGGATCAAGCGACTTTAGAGAACTGCTGAAGCTCAGTATATTCCTGTCAGATTTTCTCTGCTCTTTCCCAGACTATGGGAGGACAGCATACTGATAACACCTACTCACAAGTATTCCAGGGGAACAGACAGGAGACAAAACTAGGAAGAAAACGCTGCAGTCCCCAAAGCTGATTCTGTTTATCTTACAATAATCAAGACCTTACTCAAATAAGAATAATGCCTCAACAAAGTTTCTACGTCTACTGCATACAGGGGTGCAGGGGGAAGATATCCTGGCAAAGCATTTTAAATACTACAGCAATATACTGAAAATGTTAAAGCAGAGCAAGTTACTCTCTTACCTGAGGTATAATTGAAATTTTCTTCCTCAAGTCATGAAGTCCTAGCTCTGATGTCAAGTACTTATCAATCCAAATCCTTCCTTCGGGTTCTGCCAAGCGAAAGAGGGCTGCTATCAGAGAGCTCTTCCCAGCTCCAGTTCTTCCCACTATTCCAACCTAAGAGCAAGCCAAGCTTGTACAATTAAACCATGAGCTTTTCAGGATAAATTAATATGTCAAGCAACAATTTTACAGCAACACAGGATTTACATTAGAACAAGCAGCAAATAAAACTTCTTCATAATTAACATTTTTCAAGAGGAAAAAACCTCCCCCGAAATCAGTTTGGATGCAGGTGACATTTGGATACTCAACAATTTCTTGGATCATATTCAAAGGTGAAAGATTTTCCCTTAAAGTGTGGTGTTTTATTGTGTAAACAAGATAAAGTGGCTTGGTGTACAGAGTAATGTGATTCAAGGCTGCTAATTTTTTATACTAAATCTGGATTGCTGTGTGATGTTAGGCAAATCATTTCAGGCATGCACCTACTTCTCCGTCTAAAAAGGGACTCCCATAAAGCACTTTGGGAACAATGTATGAGCAGTATTCCCATTTTAAATAAGTGAGACTGATTTTGGTTAGCATGGTTAAGGTGAAGTACATCAAAGTAGTCAAAGTAGCCAAAATAAAGCTAAAACTAGCAGAAGGATTATAAACTGTATTCATGCTTCAGAGAGCTTCAACAGAGAGGACACAAGCATTGAAAGTACAAGGACATGTGAGCAAGCTGCAATTCTTTTCCAAACAGGAGGAACAATGAATAACAAAATTACAGTGATTCAGGTTTCTGTATGTTCCCAAAGAAAAATCAGAAGCTGTAAGTAATGTGAAAAAAAAATGCTTTCAGAAAAAAGAGGTAGATAAAACACAAAATATAGGATTGCTAACTTTAATGACAAGGAGTTAAGACCTACAAGTATTTCATATGAAACTGACACTTGGGAGAAAGTAGGCCCATTAATAAATGGGAGGAGACACATAATTAGTGGCAATTAAACACTACCCAAACAGCAAAATCTTTTTCTTAATACGTTGTCTTCAGGTAAAGGATTCTTAGAGAAAACAATGTACAGTAATCAATTGTATCATAGAAGGTGATGGGAGGAACCCTCTACACAGATCTGATCTGGCAGGATTTGTTATTTCCTGCACTCAGTTCTAATTGCTACATTTCCAGAAAGAAATCAACACACTGGAAAGAGTTCAGAGAAGTGCAACATAAAATTAATATGGGTTGGAGATATTGATATGATGAGGAAGGATTTATGAGGATTAAACATGTACAATATAGCCTGGCGAAGTGATTGGGGTGCAGAAGGGAGGAAGAAACACGAAAACCTTCATGAGTATACGTACAGACACCAGAGGGCAATTACCCACTGCCTGAGACTCAGATGCATGCAGTAATGACTGCTGAAATGAAATTAAGCACAGGAAACATTACATCAAAGAGTAAGCGGAAACTTTCTAACCGTCAAGAGACACTAAGCTCAGGCAAAGCAGCAGTGCCCACATTTGATCAAAAATACACAAGGCACTAAAAAAGTACATCGCAGGGAGAAACGCTGCATAATCTAAAAGGTATTTTCTACTTGTGTCTTCTGATTCAACGTTTTCATCCAACAATTAATTATTGTACTATTGTATATAAACTAATTAACATTTATACAGCACTTATTATTAAAGATACAGCCTAATTTAAGCAAATCTGTTACAATAAATGATAAAATGTCTAGTATTCTAAATTATATCAGTGAAACAAAGGAAAAATAGTTCTGAACAGTTACCCTACAGTTCAGAAAGAAAATGCTGAATGGAGAACACAGACACCCAGAGCTGTGAAAACAAAAGTTCAATTGTTTCTCTGCAAATGTCAGTGATACAAAGTATTGTATTAAGGATATAAAGAAAAACATAAAAAATACATTGATACTTAAAATAAAAATGCAGCTGCTCTGCATATTGTCAAAACCCCACTTTCAGTTTGGCATCAAATGAAAGGACTATGCTCTTCAGTATTTAGAGGAATCTGTTTGTATTTTTGGTCCAATTGACTACAGGCTGCTGAAAATTGACATGAATGTGAAACAGCTCTCAGTATACCCTTTCTGTTTTTTTCTACATTGTATTCTTCAGCGGGGCATGTTCATAGCCAGTGCAAACACAGCGATGGTCTACAAATGGGAGTCCCAGTCACCTAACAGGAATCATATGGCCAGGATTTTGTTGCCCAGTGCAAGCCATGTGCATACACAGGAGTACACCTGCTACGCTAGGCACATAATTACTCAAATGTCACTTGTGCTTCAAAGTAGAGCTGCACAAAAAATGAGAGTGAGATTTACAGCATGTCATCTACTCCACTGAAACTGCCCTCGTCTTTGTTATCCCTCAGGCAACCTCCCTCTCGTGTAAGAGTATTCATGCAAACAGCTGCCATGCTGTAATTCTAGACCCTCACCCTCCTAACTTTTTCATGTAACCCTACCCTCAGATTTAGGATCTGTCAGGACAAGGTGCATTTGACAATATATTAGTCAATAAGCATTCGTAAGCACCCTAAAACAAAGATAGCGGTGTTTAAAAGCCAAGGCAGCACATGCTAACCTTCTCCTGCTGCAGCTATAGTAGCTGAAGAGGTTAATCACAGCCAGCTGCTGGCAGAACTCCTTACATGAGCACTCCCCGGTCTGTCTCTGACAGACTCTGCTACATCATCAAAGATGTTAAAACAGAGAGTCCTTCCTAGGCTGCTTCACTTGCAGAAAAATTAGGGAAATACTGAACAGTGAGACAAGCAGATCAAGAGACCCTAACCCACAAATGTTCTGCTAGTAATCATCTCCTCCATTCTCAGTGTCCCTACAGCTTCCTAAGCTGGGTGCTGGGGTGGCCACAAAAAAACCCTACAAGCACGGCAGAAGTTTGAATTCATTCATCCTGCCAGTGGCACTGCAGCCACGAGTAGTCTCTACGAGCCAGGGCTATGAGATGGTGTAAAAGCTCTCACTGACAGCCGCACGGGCAGAATCCCTAGCGGATCTGGAAACCTGGTTCTGAAGAAATGTTTCACCATAATTAAAACCAATATAAGGGGCACAGATGCTTGGGAGATTTATTTTACACAGTGGCAGTCTACTGCAGCATTGTGCAAAACATTATAGAAAACAAACATGAAGTTCTTGGCAACAGTCTCAAGCTGGGCAAATTCACTTCAGGATGGCAAAAACACAGCATAACCAATCATCAAAAATAAATACACCCGGTCATGCCTCCCCCTCCTGCCCCCATCAAGGTCTGAGTCATACCCTGCTAATATCTCTTGCTTCTGTATTTTATTTTATTTGTCTCTCACTAAGAACGTAAATCTTCTTGTCTGTTATTACACTGGAGTGATATATAACAGCTAAAGACATGGCCCATAGGCAAGAAAAGTAGAGAGCAGATAAGCATCCCTTTTGCTCTTCTTCTTAAACACCATTTTTAACTCACCCATACCTAATTCTATGAGATCACCTCCATGCAGCAAAGTTGGGTGCAATTCTGGTAACATGCATTTTATTAAAAAGATCCACTTGAGCAACGAAACAGGTTTGGGACTGAATGGAAAAGCGTGTTACAAATGAGGCCTGTGCAATGATTGTAGAGTTGAACCAGCCTCCTAGGGAAGATATCCTAATCAAAAAAGTACATGTGCATTTGAAATGTAGGAAAGCATGAATTAACACTGCAGGGCTCTAATTTCATTTTGTCTGCGGGGGAGACCTTCCCTGCATCACTCTTTCAATTGGGATGGTGTCAAAACTGGGGAGGAAGAGTCAAATTTGCAGGGGAGGACAGTTTTATTTCTATGTTTCTTTTGTCTACCAATCTAATTAATGGCAACAGCTAATTCGATTGGTAGCCGAAAGGAACTGAAATAAAATCCCCAATTCTGAACTTACGCAACTGATTTGTATTTCTTTCTTCTCTCTTCCATTTGGGGCGCTGTGCAAAAGTGTGTACATTCCTTATTTTCAATTGTCTCTGCTCACCTTGCGTGTTGACACCCTTCGTTCCATTAACGTTCCCTCTACTGAATCCCCAGTTTCCTAATGCAGCTTCATTTGCTTCGGATTTGAACAAATGTTTTGGGCGTAGTCTGTATTTTGAAGGTCTGCCACTTTCTGATGAAACCCAAATTTTACCAGAAAATTATCGAATATATTTAAGCCTTTGTTTTGACAGACAGAAATATCATGTTCCCAGGCACGTTTATGCTACATTTACACGAAATAAATAGGCTCCAACTTTCGCTATTAAATATGACTAAGGCTTATTTTTTAAAAGAACATTTACTAATTTCCTAACATCGATATATTTTATAATGTATTTTTATCACACAGCTTCTTGTCAACTTGTCATCTTTGCCTAATTTCTGTGAATGGCCAAAGACAGCCAAATACATACCTTTTCTTTTGGTTTAATTAAAACAGACAAATGCCTTAACACCAAAGGCCCATCTAGACTGTAAGTGAAGTTAACATTTTCAAATGCTATCATTCCTTGGCTTGGCCACTCAGGTGGTGGATGTTTGTTGGTCTCCCAAGGAGCTTCTTTTTCAAGTTCTGTGTATTCCATTACTCTTTCTACTGATATCATCTAAGGGGAGGAAAGAAGACATATATACATAAATTTCAGCTTATTGCGTATTTTGCAATATTGCATGCATATATACGTGTGTGTGTGCGCATGTGTATTTTTACTATAAAAATTCAAGGCAAATTATTCCAGAGTTTTTCTTTTAAGCACAGATAAGAGTATTTGGTACCATCCTATGCTTACTTCATACAACTGAAAAAGTGGAAAGAATGCATCTCATGTCCTATGACAGACCCAAATCTATCATGATACATAAATCCATACCTAAGCATTCATTTCTAATCAGTGGGAGTACCTACAAATCTAAGTGCGTGCATAAGTATTCCGAAATTCAAGCTATGACAGTTGTCTGTCAGTCTTGGCTAAGATGACACCATTTCATTGTGTGCTGGGAAAACAAAGCTAGAAATGAAATTGCCATATGAACTACAGGCAGACGCATGATAGCATCAAGTTACTGGCTTCATCATCCCTTTTTTTTTGTCCTTATCATTACCATTGCGCTCACCCCCAGCAAATCTTTTAAATATGTTTGTCACAAACAGCTCCACAATCCAAGATAGCTGTCACCATATTATTAGTGACTTCTATGCAATAAAACTTGTTTTCCTATGTATTAAAAGCCAGATATGAAAGAAACTGCAATATTTGCTGATGCCTCTAACCTTTGGGAAGGAAGAAAAACAAAAGTTGAGCTACCTAGAGTCTTCCTTCCCCTTGGGCAAAAAACTGAAGTTCTCTTTAAGCTCTGGTACACTTCCTCACCCAGACACCTTTTCAATACAATTTATTTTATTTACCTGTATCCACTCATAGATGGGCTCTGAAAAAAAAAATGATCATAAAGATATCCAGTAGGCTTATCTTGCCTGGAGTGGATTTCAGGGCAGATGTCACCAGGTAGCAAGTTCTCCAACCTCATTGCCACCTTCCCTTTCCACATTACAAAATAAGCTCCAAGGAAAAACATGCAAGGAAGGAGTGGTAGAGTAGAACAGAGAGGAAATGTTCTTGCCTCCCTCAAATGTAAGTCAGTCTTTAATAATAACGGATTTTGGTGGATGTCCACCTGTCAAAGAAGTTGATACTAATCACAGCTCCATAAAATGATCAGCATTTTACTTCAAAGCCAGCTTAGTGAATGGTAAGCCTTTCTCCTCCAAAACACTTCTGCATCACAGCCTCTAAAAGGGTAACTCACTACATAAGAGTCCCACAGATTGACAGTTTAAAAACCTCTCAACTGGTACAAAGAAAAGTGAAAGCTTTCTTCCCATTTCTCACCAAAGTCTGTCACCACTAGTTTATTCATGTCTGAAAAATGCTCTGAAGAAGAAATGTGCTAGACAAAAACACACAAATCTAACATTATTATTATCTGTTATTAAACACGGCTCTGTAACTTCCACAAAAGGACTACATGTATTTCCTAGACTATGGTCAACAAATCATAATTACAAAGTAACCTTTCATTGTCAACACAACACAAAAAAACCTCAGGTTTATGTTCAGTATGTTCTTTTTATAGTCTTTTTTCTTATGTATTAAGTTAAAGTAAATAGGCAAACTAAAATATTCTAGTAAATACTGTAAATTGGTGGAAGGCATTTTGCTTTACGTGTTTTAGAAGACAATCTTCTCAGCTGAATATAAACAAATACTTCCGAATTATTTATTAACTTACAACAAATTAGGAAGATATAAGCCTTTACAATGCATTAACAGGACCCTAAAATGCCATGATGGATATAAATCAAATTCAAAAATGCAATAATAAATTAAAAATCCCAAATTAAAAAAAACCCCACATTTAAAAAAAATCTTAGTCATAAAGAGGGATTAATTTCTTGTAATTTTAGTGAGTTGCAATGCAATTGTCTACACTGTAACTAGACAGTCTCCTTTCTGCTGTAAAGAAATAAGAGAGAGATTATTAGAAGAGATTATAAAGCCTCCCTTACTATGAATGGAGAGGGACAGTCACTGGGCACAATTCATCTCAACAGACATTCAAAATCAGTCAGACAAATTATACCCTAGAAGAGGCTACTTTTCATTATGGACTGTAAGTGATGCTTCAATCACTTGCTAAGGTACTAATGTCCTAATTTAATTAAGAAGAATCCCATCCTTAACACCTCGTGTCACAACCACGAAAAGAAAGAAATAAACGTTACCAGGTTTTCAACTTCAGCACTTTGTCTAACACCCCACTGGAATGTTCCCATGAGGGTGATTGCATAGGATAGTGCCAAACCAACCTGCCCTGCATTCAAAGCTGCAAAACAAAGGAAAAAGAGAATCAAATAGGTACACTGTTAATTACACAAAATCCTAGTTAACTTCACTTTCATGAGGTTACTTACATGATGGAAGAATCATAGCCAGAATTTAGTTTGGTTACACCTCACTTGTCTTCTGTGCAATGAATTGCTCCAGGCAGAACAGCTACTTGCTGCATTTTTTTTTGAATGTTTTGGAAATTGTCTCATATATTTAAAAAGATAATCCCAATTCTCCTTGGCCTGGCATTTTATGTAAAAACTGAGGTTCAGTCTCAACACTATACTTATACAGCTTGTTAGGGTTGTCCCTATCTGTCTGAGCATTAGTAACTTTTCACTTTTTTCTAAGGGAATTAGAACAGCCCCTAAACCTATGCAAAACATGAGCGTAAAATAATTTCAAATTAAGTTACTAACATTTACATCAACTTTGAAGTCTTGTAAGTGATCACATAAAATAACAGGACAGAATATTTCTCCCCGTTTATATAAACATTTATTGTGTTCAGTGGGTCTACTCTCACAAAACAAATGAATTCTGTCTGCCCTAATATTAAGCGTGATTATGCTCCGACTTACTTGAACTTTATCCTAGCACAGCTCTATTCACTTCAAGAGAGCTACTCCTTATCCAGAGGCAAGGAAAGATTCAAGACCATTGTTTTGACTTGTCTTTTTGCATTTTAATAACAACAAATCCACCTCAAAATTTTCAATGTCGAGTAGCACAGAGTGTTCAAATTTTAAAATACACATGCACATACAGAACTTATATCCAAAGGAAACAGAAAAGAAACAAAACCAGCAAATTAGCACTAATTTTCATGTCCAAGATAATTACTTTTTCCTTCATATTTTAGATGACTATCTCATTCAAGTACATCTAACCCAATTACATCCTGGATGATGCATACACTAATGACAGTTCATGAGTGACAGTGAACATAAAATACATTATTACGAGGCGATTTTCTTTCTGGAACTGGCTTGTCCTGCTGATCCAAGATACTAGAAGAGTATTCCCAGGAATTTTAGCTTGCCTTTTGGCCTACTGTGCCACGTGTAGAAAGGAAAAACCTTGTTAAGAAGCAGCTCTGTGGGTGTTTCAGTATGAAAAGCAAAGCCCTGTAGGCCCAAAAAAGAAAGGCAAAGGTGGGGAAAAAGAAAAAGATTTATTTATTGTTATTGCTCTGAAAGCCAGAATCTCCAAAGTGAAGACTACAGATCTGCAAGTCTGTTTGCACATTTGGGGATGATGGTAGATGCATGCCTAAACCCAGAAGATATCTGAACTGCCTCCAATATTTGCAGGAAAGCAGATACAGCCCCAATGCCCTAGACAGAGGAAGAGATCCTGATCTAGAAAGAAACATTTAACTTAATTACAGTCCTTAAACAATTAGAAACAGCAAACTATGAAAAAGAATTAGACATTACTATACATGGTAATTACTGGGTGAACTTTTTCTAACATCTGTACTCACTCTTGGCGAGAAGCAGGGAACCAAAAGCAACCACTATAACAAAAATGGCACAGATGGCATCCAGACGCACAGCAAACCACCTTGAGGTCGTCAAAAATAGAAACCAGGCCTCTGAAGCGTATTTTACAAAGACATAAGAACAGTGGATTATTAGAAAACTAAGCTGTATAATTATTATTAAACTAATTCATACTAATGCCGTAAGTTGTTAAAAAAAATCATTGCCATCTTCAACTGCATGTCTGTACGGACTAATGATGATCAGAATACTGTCCAGTTTTCCTGAAATGTTGTAATCTATTTTTCACATTAATAGCAACCACAGTAGCAACCACAGCTCGTATAACATACAGAAATAGGAAGAAAAAGAAAACCAGTCAAGGCCTGAAACATAGTCCATCTATTTAAAATGGAAGTCGTTTTCTTAACTCTAGTGGACTTGGGAGTCTTATACAAAAAGCAGAAGTAAACTACGTTTGCTGTAGCTGGACTACAGTCTACAGGCTTTTAACTAGAACATATCAACACAACTGTCAGAGCCAAGTCTTTCGGAGGCAGCTGCAGCTGGTTAAACTCCCATAAGAGTTACTCAATACAGCCAGTGGAGCTACAGAGCTATTCAATTGACTAAATGCACATATCCACTTTGGGGGAAGCTCACAGGTGGACATCTCCACTGGGCACTCACATCCAAGTGTCCACAATTTGGTGCTAAATTCCACCCCAGATAGATATGCTACAGTACAAGACACAGGAGACAGCAGGAAAAGACATTGCAATACAAAAGACAAAGTGTTTGAATTCAGGGCCAAAGACAGAATTCAAGTAGCCATAACAAAGTATGGCATTATTTATTGCTTAGGCTGCAGTCAGATGAATTGTTCCAGCTGCTACCAAGTCACAGCAGAAGGTTACCATTCCAAACCTTTCTGCATTGCTTGTCATTACTCCATGCCAAAGATCAGTGCTGTTTCAACTGTTTCAATGTTCCTTAGCCCAGTGCTGGGAAAGATTCAAACTAAAAAAACTCTCTCTTTTATAAAAAAAAGAGAGCTGATAAGTCTGGTTTTAAGTCAGATCATTTTGGATAGCTGTATTACACAGTGATCAAATCAATAATTATGCCAATAGAAGTGCAGGAGGGCAGTAACTTTGTCAGGGCAGAAAAAGAGTGAGGAAGACAAGGCGCTGCCAAGTAAAGCCCAGAGCTGGTTACCTCTTAGTCCCATTTACATCAACTCTAACTAATGCCTGACCACTGGCAGTTTTAATGTACATTATATACATGTTGCTGAGTGCATAAGATATTTCCCTCCCACAGAGCAAAGTATGTGATTTTTCATGTCAATTCATCACAAACCTGAGTGGAGGTCTTGGTGTGCATCAAATAATTTTTGAAATCTTTCCTCTGCTTTCAAGGCCCGAATAGTCCAAAGTCCCTGGAGGGATGATGACAAGTGGGAGAACACTGGACTTCGAGCTGCAAAGGGAAATGAGAGCTACTTAGCAACAGCTGAAGGACAACATGTAATTCTTTTTGTACCACACTAATCTTTAATCCTACTACTTCATATTTAACCATACAAGTTACTGTACTCGATCCTTTTAGAATAAATATACAATATCATTAACCTCTTAGTCAACTAGAATCAGTCAGACAGCCAAGCAGACCAATTTATACAAAAATTTCTTAGATTTTTAACAATAGCTGTCACTGAAGAAATTCTTTGAGCTTTATTAATGACATGAGGCACCCATGTTTATTATTCATAATGCTTAATATTTCATATCATAGTCAAGCTAAAGTCAGGCACAAGAGTCAGATTAGCTCAGAAACGCCATTAGTATGTGCAATGTCCCAAAGACCAGCAACTTAGCATGTTTTTAACTACCTTTACTTACAGATAGTTAAACAGACAAACCTAATGTTTATCACTATGCAAAACAGGAGTTAAGTATGTAATTCACTAGTTGAGAACCAAGGCAATAAGGAAGTTATTTGCATAGCAAAAGAAAGAATCTTTGATGGATTGATTGTCTATAGAATAATAGAATTTCACATAATAATAAGCAGGGTTCAAACTAGGATTAAGTCCTGCCAAAATACATACTTGTGGATTCTAGACGTTTAATATCTCTTGAAGTGTCTAAGAAATATCGTCGAAGAAAAATGAAAAGAATAAATAGTGGAATTAAGGGGATGAGTATCCAAGGAATCACTGCCACAGCCACAGCCACCACACCAAAAATTTGTAGGAGAGTCTGCAACACAATAGAAACAAAATAAAAAACTCTTTGCCAGAAGACTTCAATTTAGAACAAATATAAAACTATTTAACACTATTGAAACACTTAAATATTTAAACATAACTACCAAATTTAAGAGTGGATGCATTGTATAACATATGAGCGACATCTACTTCTAAGCAGCTTGAAGAATTTACAGTAATACCTAATTTGATTAATTGTGCAGTTTATGGTTTTCTTCTGCATTGTTTGTTCTTTAGGAAATGTCTTTACAAACCTCATTGACTGAACATTAGTGTCTTTGTGGACCATTCTGTGACTGCTGTAACAAAGTAATAGAAGATTAATGAACCAGACAACTAATCTTTAATGAACCAAGCTATGTGGTGAATCGGGGATATGTTTTTTCACTCCAGGTAAAAAGATTCTGTTGAAAGATTGACTTTCAGCTGAAAGACTTGACAGTTGGAAGAGCAACTTTCAACACAGGCTTGTAACTTTTTCCTAAAACCAATTTTGTCCCATTTAGAAAGAAAAGTCAGTATCAGAGAAAGTGAGCTTTCTCTTCCCAAAGGATTGCATTGGGAAACGTTACAAATAAGAAGAAAATGCTAAACACTGCAAAAAGTGTCATAAGAGACTAGTTTTATCAGGTTTACTTCAGAGTATGAGATGAATGGTTGAGCTAAACCTGAGTTTACTCTGAGGAAACTAGATATAATGTGGAATTAAGCTTTGTTGCTTAGTCCAGTGGATCCTGGCCCAACTTTATGAATTAAATCTCCCATTTCCTGTAGACCACTTCACATCCTTCCTATCAAACTTTCAGTTTGAATACACTATGAAAAGCATTATCTGCATACAAATTTCTTTCAGAACACCAGCTGTGTATGTTCGTATGCATGCCAGGAGTCTTGTCAGACTGAAGTCAGGGTGTGCCTGTCTGCTCCTTAAAAAAAGGGGAGCCCCTGCCCCCCACACAAAAAGAAACCCACCCTGTACAAAAGCCAGACATTAAATCCTAGATCAACACTAAATTCCCGTGTTATTTTCACCAACAAATTCCTCAGCAATGACAATATTTTCTAAAAGGTCCATTTTATGGACTGTAGAGAAGCCACCTTCTTCATCATCACATACAACACACATGGAGATTCCAGATGAATTTTGTGGCTGCCTGATTTTTGGAGGCCAAAAATGCATTAGCAACCATTGGGTCCTGAGAATGTGTGTCTTACAGCAAAAAGGCTTCTGTCCCTTTATCTGTGCATCAAGTTGGAAAAGTTCACCACCACATCAGCTAAGTTTGGATAGCAGAGAGCTACCTGGATTTTCAACCACTTTCAGTGGAAGTACCTATGAAACACTGCATTTCCCGTTGTGCTTCTGGCCTCCCTCCCCACACACACACTCTAAAAGCCAAAACTGAGCACAGCCTTTTCCCCAACATTTGTTTTTTCTTGAGGCTTCTCTGACTTTACCCTAATTTCACCTGACCGAAGAGCAAACCCACACACTTATGCATTATGACTGCATGAGTCAGCACAATTTAGTCTTCAGCTCTAGGCAAGATCTTAGTTCATGATAGAAGATCATGCATAAGATCAGCATAACAGCCTTGCATCTTATAGATCCTGAAAGCACATTAGAGGGTCTCATAAATGTATTAAGGAAAATAGCTACAGGGTAGGTATGGGGGTAGAAGCTCTGGAGGAAGCTGCATTACCACTACACTGCTCATCTGTGGGCTAAGGTGTTGACAGCGTTACGTTGTTTGACCTTCTAGATACATACAGTAGATTGTAAACATTTCACCTAGATTTCATCACAAGGAGGTAAGGCGGCAGCGAGAGTGCACAGTATTTCACTTGGATCAATTATGCATATGGTTATCTCAGCACAAAGCAAAACAAAGCAGCGCTGCCATCGGCCCTTCTCTACCTTCTCCTTCTCTGGCGTTCTTTAAAACCCTGTAAGCATATTTCGTTTTTATCGTGGGATGAGAAGGGAAATAAAGATTACTGACCTTCTCCAAATTTCCTCCTGTCTAGATCAGTTTTCCTGCTCATTGCTCTGACAAGCCTGCCAGCAATCCACACACTAGCTAATTTCTGAAGGCTCCCTTACCTCCATCCTCAACAGCAAACAGAGATCGAAGTCAGTTCTTTCCGACAACTCACTACCAAATCTGCTTTATACGCCTGCTGCATTCCCCTTCTCCCTCCACCGCCATCTAGACAGCCACAAAGAAGCAGTCGTTGAAGTACTTCTGCTTCCTCATACCATCATCCGTAAACCTGATGTGAAGTGTTGAGGAAAGCTGCTTCAAGGAAAAGAATTCCGAGGAAAATAAAATGTTTCTTAATAAAAAAATTAAAAAAGGCAAACTGAAGTTTTAGTGATGATAATCTACAATATGTTGCGAAGTGCTGGTGGGGGTGGGAGGGGGAAGAGAACTATTAGGATCCAGCTCATGTAAACAAAGCCTTGCTACAGTGAAAATATAGGGAAGGAAAAGATGGTTAGGATGACTAAAGCAAAAATCTGACACCGCCTTTGGAAGGAATTTTAGATCAGCCTGCACCACCTTATCATTATAAAAATTTATGATAGGGTGGATCAGTCATGTGTGTTGTTTTTTTGGAAAACCAAACTTGCATATAAATTAACTCTTAATGAAGCAGTCTGAAAGCCAGACACAACCATTTGCAGACTGTAATCATGTAGTTACTGTGTGAGGTAAGCCAAGGATTTTAAGTTCCTGAGTTTCACAAGAGACAACTAACGTCTTCAGCTGGAGACTGCCCCAACTTCTAGTAGATTCACTGTGCACAAGCAGGAGGACCCAAGATAATCAGTAGGCTGACGATAACATGAGCAGTCTGACTGCTCTTCTCTCTGGAGACAAGCAGCAAGCTAGGTATTGAAGTCTGCACGGCAAGAAATGCTCAGGACTGGATATCTAGACCTTGTCTAGCACAATCAGCTTAGAACTGAAAATCGTAAGCATGCCAAGATTTCCCTGCATAAAGAAATACGGCCTACGAAATCAGCACCTTTTACCATATTTCTTAATTTTAGCATTGAAAAGTCTTCAGTAACGACCATTGCAGAAAACAATGGCCAAATTAAAAAAAAAAAAAGTGATTAATTACATTTTATAGCTACCTGCACAGTATTGGAAACAAGGTCACCTTACACAAAGGACAACAGATTCACAGGCTACCAAGTTTCAAAAGACGTGGACTAAGAAATCTAACTTGCTTCCAAGCAGAGCCATATTGTCCAATGTTCACCTTCAAATTTGCATCGGTTTCCCTGAAGAGAAAAGAATCTCCCACTTACAGACTGCACATACTCTATCCCTAGAGTACAGAAAAGCACATACTGTTTCTGTTGGAGTCATCCTCTTGCTTACAAGAGTCCTGAGTGATTTCCCTCATGCTTTGGTCAGTCACTCCATTCACTGTGGATTATTTTTCCACAAGAAATCTTCTGTCTTACTGTCTCACTAGAGCAAGTATACCCTCCTATAACCCTCTGGGGAAGTAAATGTTCTGATCAGCACGTTCACTTGCGAAACATTCTTTCCCTTCATCTTCTGATGACCTACATATTTGTAACTCTTACAGGTGCTGAGAGTGATATCCTGGAGTTTCTGTCTCAAACAGGTCTTGATCCAGGAAGAACAAGGTATTTCTGTACCAGAACCACACAACAGAAAAGCATTTAATGTGAGGCAAAGAAACAATAAGAAAAAAACATACAAATCTGGAAAAACATGTGAATTACAAGCTATAAGCTGTACATATACCACAAGCTATACACCTTTCCCTTTGTTGCAGAAAGTATACCATTTATATAATGTTAGAAATCTTATGACAAACTGTAAGCCAATAAGCTGACAGGACAAAAATGCAAAAGCAAAATTTAGAGCTCAAGATATCTCATAAGAACGTCTACACTTCCATCCCGTAGATCACTGCCCTTCCATATCAGTTATACCCTGAGCTCAATATTTCATGTTCAGATGAAATATTTCTTTGAAACAGGTATCTGGCCTTCATGCAGAACCCCATTTTGAACCACTCAGGTTTGTTCCAGTGTGTATGTAGAGTCCTTTATCTCCTCGTGAAGTACCTATAGATCACTTCTCTGTCTTCTCTCTAATAAGTTCAACAGAGTCAGATCTTTGAGGTCTTTCATTTTCTTCCATATTCAAAAATAAGTTTTACACTTTTTTTTTGTTTTTAAGTGGACTTTACAACATGCTTCAGCACCTCTTATAAAATACACGCACAAGGGGTACCATGCAGTTTTCTGTCCATGTAAGTTTCCAGTGTGATTTGTGATGCCAAGTCATAGAATGATAGAATGGTTTGGGTTGGAAAGGACCTTAAAGATCATCTAGTTCCAACCCCCCTGCCATGGGCAGGGACACCTTCCACTAGACCAGGTTGCTCAAAGCCTCATCCAGCCTGGCCTTGAACACCTCCAGGGATGGGGCATCCACCGCTTCCCTGGGCAACCTTTTCCAGTGTCTAACCACCCTCACAGGAAAAAAATTCTTCCTAATATCTAATCTAAATCTACTCTTTCTCAGCTTAAAACCATTACCCTTTGTCCTGTCACTACAGTCCCTGAGAAAGAGTGCCTCCACGTCTCTCCTGTAGGCCCCCTTTAAGTACTGGAAGGAAATGGATGGAAGTCATTCACATAAGGACTGGAAGTCATCTGCATGGGTTTGACAGCTATGATATAGGACCTACTACCACAGGAACCACACCATTCTGGACTTGCAGCTGGTGACCTGGTAGGATTCTAATGAACGATTGGAGTCCAAGGAATGGGATTTGAGACTCAGAAACCTGAATGCGGGAGTCTATGTGTGACCTACAAAGTGAAACTCCTGTCCTGGTTTAGAAGTCTAGAAAGTGACTCATCTAACTATGCTACGGTTGAATACTTCTCTAGAGTTCACTAACTGTATTGACTAGATACCCTCTGACTACAGCAAAGTAAGCATCTAAAGCCCAACAAGCAGACAATGAAATTTGATGACTGAATCTGCAGTCAAAGCCCGCTCAAGAACTGTGGTGTTCGAGGACTGGTTTTACCAAAATTTAGCACAAGTCAAACACACCTCTCCCTCAGACTCCTGCTCTCTGGACCCCAACATGCACTCCCAAGGATTATATAAGCCCACGTACACTGCCACAAAGCCATACTAATTTAATAATAGCAACAGTGCATATCCTGCATATCCTGGATTTCAAGTTTGCAACCTTAACTGCATTAACTTAGGGCACTCTCAGTCAGGCTGTCTGAAGTAAAGCCAGGTCAAGAAACTACAAAACCCCACTCTGTTCATACTTGCTTGGCATCACCCTTCCTGCTCCTCCCCTCCCTCTGACTGAAATTATTTCCTTGTTGGCTTTGACAAATAACTGCACACACAATCGATCCCTAATCCAGTTCTGACATTTTCTTTTTCCTTGAACTTTTTTTTTTTTTAAACACGCTTTTTCAAACCGGACTGTTTGGACTGACTGTCCTACAGCTCTGCTAAAGCACAACTGCACAGGTGGCTGGGTACACTGGCACACCAGAGGACTTGCTTCCCTGAGGAGGAGACACTGCAATGAACAGATCAGAGCAATAAACACTCCACTTGGATCAGCTGCATCCAGAGCAACATATCTAACCACATCAGAGATTTTTTGCCGTTTTTTTTTCTCCTTTATTACAAAAAACCCAGGAAACATCCAAACAGAAACCCTTTACCTTTGTACCACAATCCTAGTACATAAACAGCTGTACTTCATTTTACTCACTTAAAGTGGCTGAGTTGAGGCATGTAGTCATGTCTTTAAACTACCTTTTTAATAAAATTTATGGGTTTTTATTTACAACTGGTTAAAAAAAGTACATATAGCTGTTTATACTATTGCTTGCATCAAACTGTCAGGAACATATTTGTCTTGAGAGAATAAGCAATGAAGACTTATGAGTACAGGAGAAGTGTCGCACATAACTCCAATATTTAAAAGACATCTCAGACTTCGTCCTTTTCTGAAGCAACCAGTGACAGCAATCTTTGGCAGGAATGACAGCTCTCAGTCAGTGTTAATTTAGCTTTAGGAAAATGTGCATCGATGAGAAAACTAGGAATATAATGACAAGACAACGAATGCACTGAAAGGGGAAAAAAAAGGCATAACTGGGAAAGAAATTAAATTTTTAATTTCAGATAAACGGAGTGAAAGAAAAAAGAACTAAATAATGCCAGCTTTGAAAGCTTTGGAAACAGCAAGCTCATCTTATCTTCTGCAAGGCACCCTCTCTCCTCTGAATCCTGCTATTTGCAATTAGTCGAAAAGAGGTTACCTAACTAAATCCATATGTCTACTGCAAATGGGCTGAATACATCTGTCAGATATACCCCAGAAATGTATACAAAATTCCCAATCACATCCTTAATGCTAGTATCTTCTATTTGTTCTTGTCTCTATAAGATAGTCCTTCTGGACCATTGTTTTTCCAAGCGAACAAGCGTATACTTAGCTCCTCAGGGCAAATGTTTTCTCTGCCACCAACATGCTCATTCATTTGACTTGGCATGCACATTGCCATTAAGTGAAAAGCCTTAATATTTGTTTGAGATCATAGTGAACTGTGTCCAATTGTTCTTTAACAAGTGACCTTATAATAAAAAGGGTGTTTTTTTTAATACACTGGCACTGCCACCATTCTGTTGTATTTAAACAGTATCCTATCACTAACCTCTTACCCTACAACAAGGGCTAGAAATAAGCTTTCTGGGCACCCTGGGCCAAGAGGCTTAACTATCTTTTGCAGGTCTCAATCCCAATAGCAGTTCCCAAAAATCACAGCCCATAAGTTGTCTGAGACTTCCAGAAATTGATGCTTTAGAAACAGATGCATTATGAAGCTCTGGACTTTGTGATTCTGTCAGGCATTCACAATACTCATCCTTTAAAACTCTGCACTACATCCCTACATGATACAGAGGTTATTTCCCTTTTTATAATAAATTATCTTGACTCATGTAAGAAGTTAGTTGCCAGGGCCCTTTGGCCACAGTAGTAAGTTACTTCCAGCTAATACAGATTTTCCATGAGAACACTGGCTTTCATCAGTCACAGCTATGCCCTGTACTTCTTCATCTCTGTATGCAGCTCCTGTTCATGGAAATCAATACTGTCCTGCAAAAAAAGGACAGAGCCAACACCCATTCTTTTAAATGTCTGCGGACAATGTATTTATCTATTTATAAGCAGTAAAAACTTGAGGATGACCTTTACTTTGATTTTCTCAAATGCTTTTCTCCTATTCCACCTTGTGCCTACTAGGCACTTCTGCAAAAATGTGTTCTGAGTGAATTGTGCCGTAAGGCACAACTTTGCAATGAAGGTCTATATAAAAGTGAGAGGGCGTCTTCTTGAAGTCAATAGGGAGTTATTTAAAGCTTTATTTTGATCTACCAATAAAAATGATGTAAAAAGTTAATATGTTTTGTTGTTCAGCAGTGCTAGGTTTGTCATCTTCTCCTGTAGATGTCTGCAGTCCCTGGCTTCTTACACTGTTCCCAAGGGAAAACATGCATGCACATAAAAACTATTCACATGAACTACGGTGCTCTTCGTACCATGACAAATATGTTATATATACCTGTGGAACATCTCAGATGCCAAGCACAATTTTACATGGTAGCTTGAGGAAACAGCATTAATCAGAGACAGTGCAGAACATGCACGTGCACATGCTTTGTTTTCTCAACAGCTCTTGCCAGAACCTGCTTGAAACAATGCAGAAAAATGTCTGGCACCAGCCAGCCCTCCCAGAGTTACTCTTCCTCTCAGGTAGCAGAAAGCATCTGTTTCCATTATATTAATTTAGGGCTTTTGTGATATATATGTAAACAAGGACTCCAGCACCCCCCAACATCGCCAACTGTGATCACTTTGTTGGTTGTTCCACTTGCTTCAAGATTCCCACAGCAACGCATTTTTTATATCTCCTCTACGAGTCCCTGCTGCTAAATAACTGACATTTTTAAACGAAAATAAATAATGGCTTGACAATTTCTGCTTCCCTCCTGCCTCTTAGAAGCAATTTCCAAAACTCTTCCCCAGCTATGTAAGCCCAAGACAGCCCCACTGAGCACACACCCTGATGAAACCAAAATATTTGATTCAACAATGGGTACTTTTCTTTTCAGCACTACTACAAATGGTGTATTTCCTACTTCGTTCTTTGCTCATATGTTTAGTACTTTATCAGCAGAGGCTGAGTCACCAATATTCATCCTTGATCTTATCCCACTTATAACCCTTCTAAATGCAGTTTTTCTTTCAGTGATAATTATTGCCTTCTTTCCATAAGAAGGGGCACATATACAGAGAAAAAAAAAAAAATCAACAAACATCTTACTGCTTTCAGGCTATTAGATTGCAGGAGGCAGATCCTACAAGGTTATACAAAATGACACTAAAAATGGGTAGTAGAAGGACTGGGAAGGGATACGTCTTCTGACACTCCCAGTACAAAGCTGTGAATGCTGGGGTACTAAAAAGGGAATGGACCACAGAAAGTAGCCAGGTTCCCACGCCCTCCCCAAACAGCATTTCCTACTGCTACTCCTGGGGAAATATCACTGGCCTAGACAGACCACTGCTGTGACGCTGAGTGGCATTATTTAGTGTTCTTATCATCTAGTCCCTTAACTTATTTGCTAAAAAATTGTCCACTGTTCCCGAGAGGAATTTCTCTGAGATAATGATGATGCTATCATAAACTTTTTGTCCATGCTGTGCACATTTTTTTCCAGTTCTTCCAAATGCCTGGCAGATTTTGCTTACCACAGATGCCCCACAGGCTGCAGTTTTGCAAACTCTTGCTTTGAGCTATATAGACTTCCCTGCCTCAGGCCTCTTGTCCCTCACGGTCATAATGCCTGAGCAGCAGCCCCGCACCCTCCCCAAGAACACCTCATTTTCAACTGCATGACCTTTTCTGCTCAGCCAAGTCTAACTGTTTTGCCAGAAGTCAATTCTGGGTCTTTCAGTAACTTTAAAAGCTTTGTGCTACATTTGAGCTGTGGGCTCTTCTGTTAAAAAGAGTATCAGTTCTTTAGAAACACAGCTCTTCAGCCTTACAGCAACTACAAGCTTTTAAGCATTTTACTGTTTGTTCTTGCTATTTAAAATACGCTATTCATATATTTATTTTTAGGTGGAATGAAGTACTATTCACATTTTTTGTCAGTTCCACAGTGGTGCCTTTGCATCAGCTAAATGAAAACTATGAAAAATACTAAGGACTACAGCGTCAGCTATCCTAAGAAATAAAACTACCTTCTGCTTTTCTCTGGTCAAAAAACAGCAGACATGCAAAAAATGCCTTTTAGCCTCTCTGTGGTTTTTTCTCTAACTTCCCCAGAGCTTTGCCACTCTGATAGGGCTATAAAATACTACTTTCCTATTCAAAATAAATTCTTGATTCATAATTCTTCAGTACTACATGCTGTCCATTCACCCAGCTCCAGGAACCCTAACAGTGGCCTGACCTTTCAGCAACCATATTTTAACTAATCAGCACCAGTCTCTCATCATCACCATCAGGCTTCATCCAGTTCAGCCATTCTCCCTCCGGTACAGAACCCAGTAGCATCTAAAGTAAAACCAAACTTCTTTGGCAAAGAACAAACATTATTTACTGTAGTAAGTGCATGCTCATTCATAATTTGTTACAATTATGCTCCAAGACCATCAGGAAGGCTTTTTAGAAGTTTATTTATCATAAACCACCAACAAAGACACACTTACTAAAGTAAGCAATACCAGGTCTGACTCCAAAATCCAGACTTTCTACCAGTGAGAAAAATTAAAAATTATTTTTCTCAGTATTATGTTATGTTTAACAGAAGGATGGACAGCTGAATCCGGTACCAAAGTGAGCACGTTTTCAATTTTAGAGAAGAAGATCTAAAACCATGACTTTAGTATATGAGTGACTTTCACAGTAAGAGAGCTCTGCTTATTTAAACATTAGACCAATTTCGAAACCCAATAAGAAAAACAGAAAGGAAAAAAGATTTTGGGATGTGATTGTGGAAGAAAATGCAGTCACTCAGCATCCTATTCTTCCACAATGCAGGAACAGCTATTAAAGAGCCCTTGAAAGAGCCTTTCTTAACACACAAATTTTTACTATTTCAAGAGTGCAATCCAAATATATATTTTTTTAAATTCTACAAAACTATCCTGTAATGTAACACAAAGAGGTATAAGCTTCCCAAAGACATGCGACATTCATTTTCCAGTTAAACTCTCATCTTTTGCTGTATGAAACTGTCCACACTGCAGCCTCTACTTTTTGAAGAACAAACTTGTCTGGAGTTTTCAAATCAGCTGCAGAGCTCACCAGGCAGCCATGGTATAAGCCTCAGCAAGAAAAAAGTTATTACGTTCTGCATGAGACGCACACGTAACCCTGGCAGCACATTTCTGAGATGCAGTCTTTTTCTGCTAAAGATAATTTCTTGTCCCACATGTTTGGTGTGGGCATAAATACGCATAATGATTTAACATACACACATACACAAGCCAGCTATATGGCTTAGTAATTCAAATTACCTCCAAGTTTCCCCTTCCCTCTTGAATCAAAAGTGAAATCTCCAGTCCTTTCGCCAAACAGTGAAATCCCCATTTGTCTGTAAGCACACACTGTCCTATCTATAGTATATCAGTAGTTTAAGGCAATCTAGAAGATTTGTACTTATCACCATTTGGAACAGGATTGTTACACTCTATGACTGACAGCAGAATTAAAAGATTTCTAGCTACTGTGAAGTGTTAGAAATGTTAATGATCTTCAGAAGTCTTAAAATTAATCATCAGTTTGAGCTACAAATCTGAAAGGTTGCAATAATGCTTAAAAAGCCAAGTAAATACCTACAAATAATAACAAAAACTCCCACTCTGGCACCAAAAGCAGACATAGTATATATAGGAAGATGGACCAAAAAGAAAAGGAGAAAACTACAGAACGTATTTTCATTTCCATCAGAGTATTTCTTTGCCCTCTTTCACAGTAAGAAAGGCAAACAAGAAAATACTTTCCAACAGATATAAAGAGCCCCAGACGAACATGGAATCTCTCTCTGGAACTTTTACAAATTCCACCTTAACCAAATGGGGGAAGTTTCCAGACCACACAGAACTGGGGCACATCACTAAACTTCCACACAACTATCTTGCTTTCTAGTAGCTGAAAATGTATTGAGAGTAATCTGATAAAGGAAACAGAGAAGCCAATCTGGAGAAGAGCAGATTTAAACTTGATCAACATTTTGTATTTACAGATTTCAACTGGACATACCAAAAGAACAACTACATTTTTGTCTTCCTACCACTGAGCCATGATCTTTTCATAATGTTAGAGAAATAACGATGGCTGCCCCTCATGATGCTCACATGCTCTAGACAAAGAAATACAGAAGAGAGAGTTTCACTAAGTGAACACTAGCTTTATTTTTCCGAGTACTATATTCAAAACATCAGTGTTCCACATTTCATTAAGAAAATGGAAAGACAGCCCAGTAACAAAGGTATTCTCTACATTTACCACATAAACAGAGAAGCATAAAAACTAGAAGGAAAAGAGTCAAGAAAAACAAGAAAAGCAGAAAGGAAACATTTTTCAGTATTATTTTATCTTCTTTCACATGTCAGATAAAGGGTTACCTCTTAAATTCTTATCAATACTAAGCAAATACAAACCCTAAAATATTTTAAAATTACGTTATGTTCCCACATAAATTATGTTTGTTACTGCAAAGATAGCTGTTGCCTTGACACTAATATGTGGAGAATTACATGCATACTTATTCCTATAAAAATTGTACATGCTAATGCAAACAGGAAAAAGAAAATGGGGTGAGGAAAATGATTAGGCTGGATTACATATGACCACTGTGGTGAGAATAGACCTTTATCCTTCCCTAGAAAACCAAGACCTGTGTATAAGTAGGAATCCACCTATCTCCAGACTTCACACCTTTTATCCTATACACACACTATCAATCTGAGTAAATACGCAGTCCATATGATGCAAGACACTCATCCTTACGTTCAAAAGGAATGTGATGACAGGTACATAGTAAAGACCAGCAATAGCTTTGGCCCAGATTATCTCCACTGCTGGTCACCATCAAGAAGACTAATTGTCTACTGGGATTTAACAATCAAGGCATTCAAGGACAGAGGAATGAAAGGTCAATAAAGAACTGCATTATTTAGACAAGTGTCTGCACTACTCACAGCTCCTGCATGTTGGTCTTGGAGACACAAGTGCAACCCAAGCCTCCTCTTCCTCCCACTCTTTTTTTTTTTTCTCCTTTTTTTTTTTCTTTTTTTGGAGGGGAGGGCGGGAGCGAAGAGGATGGGATGATGATGACCAGGCAGGCAGGATGGATTGTTTTTTGTTTGTTTTTAACAACACAGTATATAACCCCTTTTTAATTCAAAGAAAACAGTAAAACCGAAAGCACATTCAAATATCAAACCACTATACCAAAAATCAGGTTTTTTATCATAATGATAATTTTAACTTTTTCTGAAATTAGAGCTCAAAAGTAACCAATGAAAAATATATATACCTCCATTATTTTTCTTTAAGTTTAAATTGGTCTTTCATTATGCACTAGCAAGATGCTCTGTAATATGCATCTTGGGAGTGTACAGGTAGAACATCAGTTCCACAGAGAAAAAGTTCATGAGGTTTCAGTAGTCAAGTGCCACCAGGCAACTGTTTTTTTCAACTTATTTATTTTTCATTTAAACCTCAGCACAGCTGCAGAATCTTGTGATCTAACCATCAAGCAAAACTACCAGGATTCAGCAGAAGAGAAACAAAAAGGTGTCTCCAAGATACAGGTCTGCTCTACAGGCTAAAGAGAATATGCTGACATTTAACATAGATCCCACCACTGGTTATTTTCTCACAACATATTTATGACCATATTTTAAATGCACACATGCAAACAGACAGAAAGAACTATTTTTTAATGAATGAAAATATATCTCAAAACTCACGCATGCATACATACAAAACCTGGCTAAACTGGAAAAAACACCACAACAAACCCCCCAGAATCCCACCTCTCACAGAAATCACAAAATAACGACGTCATTGTTAAACTTAAAGATCCTGGAATTCCTTCTACACACTTTCCCTGACATCCTCAGACAATAAAATGCAGGGGTCAGTGGTACTGAAACAAGGAACGGCAGTTCCACTCTTGTGCACATAAGAAAGCAAGTGACCCAAGCTATTATTCCAGTCTGAGGCACTTTTTGTTCCTAATATCCAGATGCAGCAGCTTTTTTTTTTTTTCCTCTTTCTTTTTTTTTTCTTTCATTTTTTTTTTTAAAAGAAATGACTGTGGACACCTCCTTCACATTTTCCTTTTCTTCAGCATTTTCACTTCATAAAGCTGCAGTCAATGTGTTTTGTGTGTGGTGAGAAGGGAATGGCACATTCAGTGGTGGTCTCAGCCACAGCCTACATTGGTGGCTCAAGTAGTCTCAGTATTAGGTCTTTGTGCGTGATGAAAGGATATGAAAAGTCAGTTATTTAAACTCACTCAAGCTGTTGATTTTGGGGAGGAAAAAGGTTTTGCAATTCAGTTTTCCTCAATAAATCACTGCCCTCTTCCAAGGGCAGCTGCAGATAGTTCACATGTTCACAGTGTTCTCCAGAAACAAAACAGATTGTGATTTTTTTTTTTCCCTCTCAATGCAACATAGGGTAAGAAATCAAAATGAAGGGGCCATCACATTAAGTTACTCAAATTCACGAGAAACTAAAGCAGAAGATCAACTCTGTTAACAGGTAATAAGAGGTCAGAAGAATTAAAAGGGCAAGAAACTAAAGAGAAAACCATCCCTTTAAAATTTATCATAATAACTAACAAAATCAAAAGAAAGTCTGAAATATATTTCACCGTCCTATGTATTCAATCAGTTTATAGATACAATTTTCAACCAGTAATTTATCAGTTTAGGTACTCATCCTGCATCACCTGAGACCACATTTTCAAGATGTTAAGCCTCTCCAGATCTATCTCAAGTCAAAGTGAGATTCAGGTGCTAAAAACAAGCCTTTGATGAGCTCTTTAAAAATGTAGCATCCAAAATACTGGCCACTTAGGAGTATCTGGGCTAATGTGCATAAAATACTATTAAATATATTGGATTCTTAATTCCTTGTTAAATTATTTTTTTCTATTCCTTGGCTGACCTTTTCCCAAATTAGTATAGCGTGTTTATTTGTGCTGCAGTGAGCTAGACATTGCTACACATTTTTACCACGGCATTTTAAACTACAAGCCCCACACCTACCAGTGCAGTCCACATCAACAGAACCTTGTACTCCCACAGAGCTTAAGGCAAGAGGAGGAACATAACCGAGTAAATAAGCTGGTATTTTCAGAGCAGCCTAAGAAAGTTAAGTAACAAAATCCCAGTCATCTTACATGGCACCTGACTTCCTTAACTCCTTTTGGACTTATTTATAGGATGACCAAGTTCACACCAAAGAAAGAAAGCATTTCTGTAATTATTTGTGTTTGGGTAGCTCTTTGAGGCTGCTGTCAGGCCTGCCCTTTGATTAAGCTAACAAATACATAAATAAAGCATATAGATCTAAATGCAGCAGATGTTGAAATCCCCTTAGAAAGTTTTAAAGCACTTCACACAAGTAGCCCCTTATCCAAGGAGACTGTAACTTCGTTGTAAAACACTTGCCAAAACTATATAATTCAGGATAGGAAAAAGAACGTGGGACACAGAACTGAGGCTAAGGAGGCTAACAGTACCAAGGCAAGCCATTAAAAATATGTGAGGTCACGAAAAAAATAAACTGTCTTCACCAAACAAGTTCATTCAGCTTTTGACTATCTGTATCAACCTACAAACATTAATTACTACCTGATTTAACAAACGTATGTAGTGCCGTATTTAGTAGAAGTAACAAGTGTCATAGTGAACATAGCACTGCTTTTTATTTTTTAGGAGTGCTGGTGCAGAACCTTATGGCCAGCCAGAATCCCTTATAGAAAATAAGGCCCAGGCTTAGACTATGGACTGTAAAGTTTATTTTTCACTTTAATGAGCTTTGAACTGGACTGTACACGTACAATTAAAGACACCTCAGTTGAAAAGCTTAACTTAACCTTTGGTTTCTTTTCAGTTTCTATACTTCGCGTCTACCCACAGAGTGCAGTTCAACAGCCACGTAGTCAAACACAGCCATAAATAAGTTCTCATAAAAGTGACTTATTTTTTATTTATACATTTTCCATCTTGTGGATACAGCAGTAATTTCTACAAAAAGATAGTCAACTGCACAAACATGGCACGTCTCATGCTGTCAAAATTCAGAAGTTTAGAAAAAAATTACTGCCTCCTTCTAGTGAGGACTGCCCTTCCTCCCCAAATCTCTCCACAGACAGGTGTTCTATATTTTGGTGCACTTAAAACCACAGAAAGAAAGGATGGCAGGAAACTTTAAACGTACTCAGAGTTGCTACTTGGGGAGCTACTGCAAAGCAACAGTCCCACAATATCTAGCCAGGTCTTCAGAAGAAAGCACAAGGTCTATGATGCATTTTTGTGCTTACCACATACCTTTCATTTTAGCTTTAACAAATAAGTGTGCAGTAACTGCCCACTGTCTTAAAGAGAACTGTTTCTTCTTCATTGACTCAATGGAAGATGTAAAAAATTAAACTCTTTTAGTTCAAGGAATTAATTTTCATCCAGCACAGCTGTCTAGACTAATCATGATCATTTTGACTATAGTGCAGTATATAAATCTTATTAGGGATCCTAAAAAGAACATTATACATTTTTAGCATTGCCTTAAAATCTGTACCCAGTGTAATTATAAAATTCTTGAAACTAGATTATTTATTTATTTATTTTTAGGTATTTAAATGGGCTCATATTGTAGCTTTTGGGTGTTCAATCACATCGTGTTTATTTGTGCAGAAATACACTCACTTGCCAACATAGTAAAAGGCTGGAATGCTTCACAACGATCCTAGCAATAACTCAGAAAAAGGAGCACTTCTTCAATGCAAATCCGCTCAAGAAAAGCTTCTACACACAAAGTAAGATGAACCAGTTACCGCATTGTTTATTAAGTTTCACTTGATTCCTCCTGACAACCATTTAAACAATGAATGTTGGGAAATGTCTCTCAAAGAATGAAAAACAATGGCTGGGATCAGAGCTTTTATATTTAGCTAATACTGTTTTTAGAAAGGAGAAAATATTTCTTCCTGAAGGGATTATAGGAAGTCTTATAAAAGACACCTGCAAACAAAACAAGTGACAAAAGATCTCTATCATAATTGATAACAGTTATCCTTTGTAAAAATCTGTGCTTTTTCAGAAATAAATATCATCTCTTTGCTATTGAATTTCAAAAGGCACCCACTAACCAACAAGCCTGACAATCAAGAATAGTAAGTTTTAGAAAACCTGCCAAGAAGGAAGTGCTTCTGTCTTATGGATAGCAGTGCATTATTAATCAACAGTGAGTTCCTAAATTTTCTTTTCTGATGCCAAATAGAACAGGCAAGCTTTGAAAGATACTATCATTTTAATAGTGTATTGGACATGCAACATCTATTTTATTTTTTTGAAAAGGAAAATTTTTCACTTAAAATAAAAACTTCAGAATTTGACAAATCATTCAATAGCCAATTTAAAAGAAATGCACAAAGTAATCAACATGAGGGAAAATGTTTACAAATGCAGTTTACAGTAGGAACTTGAAAGAAGAAAAAAATCACATCCAGAGCAACAGCCTTCATTCTTTCATCCCAGACCAGTTAAGTTTTGCTAAGCATATACTGCCTAAAGTATCTATACATCAGTCAAATAACTAGGTTTCCAATTCACTAGGAGATTTGATCCTCTGTATGTGCCGTGCAGCCAGGTTACCTTGTTTCTTAGCTTGATTTTGGAGCAAACCCGTTGGTTCCCTCAGAAAAAAAGAGTGTAATTCTCAAGACAGTTTGCTTCAGGGTCTGCTCCCAAAAGGAAGTATGGACAAGACCACACCAATTTTGGCTCCCTCTACCTATGCAGACTTCTCTAACATTCTCCCAGCAAATTTTTCATCCTCAGACAACCCCACATGCCTTTAAGCCACATGCTGGGGCATGCAAAACACCCACTCAGTTTCTTGTTATAAAAACACCACACAAGTGGGCTGTAACACAACTCTCACATTATTGTAAATGCACAGAAGGAAAGGGTTAATCATTTTATCTCAAGTTCACAGGACCCAGAGGATGCTATGGCCATGAGCTGTACATAGCACGAACATACACGGTGCTGTCTGCTGTACAGGGGACAAACCTATGCAAACAGAAGCCCCTCTGCATTGCTTGGTCTAATGACCAAGGAGCACTATGCAAAATAGATGGTTTTGACTGTGGATGTAAATACTATGCTAAGAGAAGAGGATAAGGATTGCAGAACAGCCCAAGCCAAAAAGAAAGGCACATAGGTATTGTCCTAAGAGAGCTGAAATAAAGATATTCTGTCTAATAAGACATTCAATGAGTTTGAAGACAATTTGGAATCTGTATAAACAGTAGAAAACAAGTAATATAAGAAAGATGTGTGTATTGCACTTTCAGGAAAGAATTTGTCAGGTCCTTAAAATTCCATACATTCAAAATCTTAATATTCACTATAAGCATCTCCCTAATTCACAAAAAACCCCAGCTGCTTTAATTGATATATAAAATACATTACCTTCCTTTCTTCCCCAAAATTACATGTAGTACTGTAATGCTTTCAAAAACAAACACACACCTCAACTTTAACAACTACACTAAACTAGGAAAAAGACTTTATCTTAAGAAGTGCTTTTACTAACTCCTGGGAATAATTTTTTTCCTATTTTCCAGAGTTCAGCACTAACAACATGATTAAACTGCTCAACCTGAAATGTCTTTGGTTTATTTTTAAAGAAGTCAAAACAAGGTTTAGATCCTGAATAAGTTAACTCTAAGACACGAAGCAAAGTTAGCAACAGCACCTTAAGAAACATTTCTGACATGGGCATGACAGGTCTGATCCACTAAGTGGATCCATATGATCCACCAAGTCATTTCTTTCTCTAGCCTCCCACAATTCTGTGTATTCTGTGATTCATGTTGATAAAGTAGGATCAATTTTTTTTTTGCAGCTTTATCCTTCTGTGATTTTTTACAAGGAGGATTAATAGCAACTGCAACAGAAAAAATACATTTGTCATATATAATCCTTTATCCTTTCATCATCATCAAAATCTCAGTACTTTGTCCATCTTTCTTGTCTGCAGCAACTTATTCCACTTGTTACTATTAAGGCTATTATATACACCCTATTACTACTAATCTTTTCTTTGTAAATAGCCACACCTATTTTAATCCAAAATGGTGTGGTAAGCATTTGATTCTTTGTGGAAGTAGACACGTAATTAGGTTAATCTATGCTATCTTTTCATGTGAGTTGATTGCTTCTTTACTATGGACATATTTCTTATAACAGCAATAAGCTTGCCAGATTGCTTGGAGGCAAATCAGAAGCAATTTACCAAGCATGTAGCTACTATGAACTGAAATCTCGACATAATAGCAAGCTGTGTATAGCCACTCCTACCTGCCAGTTATTACTCATGTTAGCTTTTTACTGACACATTAAATTTCAACCGCACCTTTCTTTCACAAACAAGTACTTTCATTCAACTCAGCTACATCTGTGACAAATAGCTGATCTTCACCAAAGCACACAGGAATCTAAATTCAGAATGCAGTGCAGAAGTCTTTGACAGCAGCAACCGAATTACCTGCACAAAGTCCATAAATGTCAATGGAAGCAAGTCATCCAAGTGGCCAATATCTTTGGAGAAACGATTTAAGATTCTTCCTACAGGAGCAGGGTTGGAGAAGAAAAAGAAAAATCAGGTAAATATAATTCCTGAAAAGATCAAAATATCTTAACCACACCATGTTTTACCATTTTAGTTACACTTAAAAAGAAACAGCTGGAATCTGAAGATAAAAAGACGCTTTTTGAAATCATCATGAAGGGAATCTTCTACAACCACTGAAACATATTTTGAAGAACACCACTTTTTTACAAATGCCTTTCACCCAAATATAAAATCTTTACTTAAACTGCTAGGAAAAAAAACAAAATGGGCTTTGAAGATAACAGTTCAGTAGAATTTAACAGGTGAAACACACGTGCTTTATATGCTCAATATGTGAAGGTAAAAGTTTACAGTTCAGACAACTTCATGCAAGTTTCATCAAGTAACATCACCCAGAATCTGCCCCTATCCTTCACTGAAACTCATTAGTGCATGCATGTCCCAGACAGATCATAGCTAATCTTCTGGTGCTTTGTATTTGATACACATATTCAACATAGCATATTTTTCATTTATATCTAGTTTCAGACCTAGGCACATTACAGTTGTGATCCCTCAGAGAACACGTAGTCAGAGTCATATTTCTGTGCAAAGGCAAGTGGCTTTCAGTGGTCTTCCTCTAAAAAGTGGGGAACAAGCTGCCTGGAAGTCGATGCAGATTCAGAGCCTGCAACATGATCTTGTGTTCTCTTTGTTACCAGCCATGGCAGTTTGGGCTCCTGTTCATTAGAGTGTTCCTTTATTTTTTTTAAATTTGATTTAGGAAATGCTTTTTTTTTTTTTTTTTTTTAATCATGCTACTGAAAGCAAAATCTCAGGAGGCCATGCTGCATGGTTGCAGTTATTCGTGCAAAATTCAGAATGAAATTTACCCTCCTTTCTCAATGAGCAAGAATGCAATAATTCAGTACGGAGACCAGACTTCTCATCCTGGAGCACAGGTCTTACAAGCAGCGGCTGAGGGAGCTGGGGTTGTTTAGTCTAGAGGAGAGGAGGCTGAGAGGAGACCTTATCACTCTCTACAAGTACCTGAAAGGAGGTTGTAGTGAGGTGAGTGCTGGCCTCTTCTCTAAAGTAACAAGTGATAGGACAAGAGGAAACAGCCTCAAGTTGCACCAGGGGAGGTTTAGGCTGGATATTAGAAAAATTTTCTTCACTGAAAGAGTGATCAGGCATTGGAACAGGCTGCCCAGGCAAGTGGTGGAGTGACCATCCCTGGAGGGGTTCAAGAAACGTGTAGATGTGGTGCTGAGGGACATGGTTTAGTGAGTTAGGTGGTGTGGGTTGGACTTGATGATCCCTGAGGTCTTTCCAACCTTAATGATTCTATGATTCTGTTCCCACCTCTCCACCATCATACGTGGATTCAAATTGCAGGCATTTCTGAAATAAAATTTGAGATTGATTTGCATTCATGCAGCCTTCCATCTATGCTTATTCAAAACCTCGACAATACTGATCTTTATTAAAGCTAATAAAACAATTTTTAATTTGCTGTCAATGAAGCATTTACACTTCTCTATTTTCCCAAGTTCTACTTGAGTGAAAAAATCAGTTATAGCAAGAGTTCTTTAATAATTAAAGTCACAATGCTGCCACCCATAAGTGGATTACTATCTTGCTCTATTAATCGATATCTCTACTCACCAGGAAAGAAACTAAGCTAAGGATGGGAATCTGGCCTTTTCTAAGGTGTGTAATGCCCGTACATGCATTCACATTGCTTTTTTATCTACATATATCTTGATTCAATTATTACTTCTAACTGGTACAAACACATTCACTGCATTGGCAACAAAAGGCTTTTTTTTTTTTCTTTTCAAAGGAGCTCATTAAACTGAAAGTAGTTAAGTTTAAAGTCTCTGTGGAGTGCGTTGGAGACATAATTCAGAGACAAGAGATACTGAAGTAACCTCTGCAGCAACCACCATTCTAGTTTTCTGTTCACAGCGGCTTCAGAATCACAAATTTTGTTGCATAACATAAATTTCTTTTTTCAAGGGAATTTCTCTTCCACACCAAGCAATACAACAAATATCCTCTACTCAGGCCTGAGACGCAACTCCAAAAAGAGATACTGGTAGCGAACAGCTTGTTCTGCAGTACTTTAGTACCAGAGGCAGTTACTTAAGGCAGACAACAGCAGAATTTATCATGTTTTTAGGCTTTGCACACAGAGAGGAAGGGCATATAGCTGCACTAGATTCAGCAAAATCTCTTTAATCTGTTTCTACTGGGAATGGCAGTTGGGGATGTTGCCTTCCACATATTTCATGCGGGGGTAGACACTTCAGAAGGAACTCCAAGGCCATTTTTTTTTAAAGTTTCCTTTTCCTCTGATTTCCTTACACAGACACTGGCTGTGGAAGAGTGATCTAGCACATATCGCAAGCATGCTGTAGCTAAGACTTCTTAATATCCCTAAATATCACACTCCAGGTTATTTTCAAGTGAATCAAGACTTCACTGGCAGAAAGAAAAGAATTCTAAGAGGTTAAATGTTTCCTTCTGTCATACCTGTCCAGGAGGGGCAGATGAAGGAAACTAGATGGCATAATGGATTGGGCTCAGGGTATTAGCAATCTCTTCCTAGATTTGTCACTTTCCTCCTGAGTCACTTCACTTTATTTTACACAGTAAAGAGCAGAGCAAGGAGAGCTGACAGTGCTGAACCCCTCCATGAAACACTGAGAGACACACCAATGACAAGCTGTATGCAAGAGCAAAGGATAATTCCCATAGCAAGCAAACCCCACCTTAATTCAGCTTTAGAAACCCCCTTTGCCCTTTAAGTTTTATTTGCAGTGGTTTCAGACTGATACAAGAAGTTATTGTGCAAAGGCCACCCCATGTGACATGGCTGCAAGGGTCCAAGGACACTCAGGCTGGCCTCTTTCCATGGCCACAGCATACGTCAGGTCGATGCCAGCACCTCCAGGAATCAAGTGACGCCTTCATGATCTCCCTCATCCCACAAGTGGAAGAGCATATCCAAACTTGTTCCTGGAAAAAGCACTGTGCTTACTCTCATTTTGTGTGGTAAGGATGAAGCCTTCAGGGCTAGAGGAGAGAAGCCATTACAAAATGCTTGCTGTCGAAAGAGGTTTTAGTTTCAGTTTCAACAGCATCTCAGAGTTCAGTTCTCATTTCTATTGAAGAATGACCCATTAAAGTTGCTCAAGGAGAAATTTTGACGATTTTGAGTCTGGGTTTTGTTTTTTTTCAGCAATTGTTTGGAGGCTGTGACCATCTCCAGCTACTTTCTGATACAGTTTCAGTGTTGTGACAATGCGAGCTTTAGGCTGCAAGCATGATACTGATCCATTCCAACGCTTTTGGGGGTAATAAGCCAGCACAGATACAAGTAAGAGCTGCAGAATACTTGCCTTCACCTTGCACACCAAGAGGGACTGTGGCAATGTTCTCCTCCACAGTAACATCTCTTCTAGTGACATTCTTTGAGGAACACACTCATGAAGGAAAACTTATCTCACCTGAGCCAGCCTGGTCTTACTATCTCTTCCATAAATCCACCAGCCACCAACTTCTCCAGTTCCCATTGGTAATCAAGCTGCTAATTAATTGCCAAAACTGTATTTTTGGCAATTGCTTTACGAAATGTTTAAGTATAACAGTGTTTCTGCAGACCATGTTTTGACAGAGCTGCAAACTGCCACTAGGAAAGTGGAAATTAATCTGACGTTATCAATAAAACACGAAAACATCTTTTAATCTGCCTAATCCTCTTTAAAATGTAAATACAGCAGTTCTGTAAAATTAATTGGACTAAACTACAAGTGAGCAAAAGAAATGGCATATCAAAAAGACAAGCCTTGAAAAATAGAACCTTTTACAGTCCACCTAATACAATCAAAACAACTTAAACAGTGGGGATGTGAATCAGCCACTTCCCAAATAAACATGCAGGTGAATCTCTGGTAGCAGAACTACTTTATTTTTTTTTAATTTTCAGGTATTGAAAAAGTAATTTATGGTCTATTTAGTGTTTGCACATACTAATTCCGGAAAACGACACCTTAGGTAATTAAGCCTAGGAAAATCCACATCTCCCTCTTGTAACGTTAATGCAGTGAGCACTACTGCTTTTCTACTGTTAAAAGTAAACAGTAAAGCCACCAGCCTTAGCCCTACTGTTGTTGCTGGTTTTCAATGATATTACCCCACTGACTGTATAAGAGAAAACACACGCCTAGAGATGTATTTCAAATCCTGTTCATAGGGATATAACTGAACTGGCATTTTATTTAGCACATCTTACGCGGAAGCAAGCTACAGTAACCCAATAAGGCAAGCAAGTTCCCTCACCAGAGAGAGCAATGTACCTCCAAGCTGAAGTGCTACACTTTGGACATATCCACAAAATGCCCATTAGCCATCATGATATTGCATCCAGAGTGATTGCTACATTTATAAGGATGTCTACAAGTAAATGAGATCTATTTCGCAAGGTATGAAGAAACAACTGTTTCCACTTACTGGAAGCCCAGTAAATCAGTGGCTGCTTATGCATTATTAAGCATGCAAGAGAAAACATTCTAGATATGAAAGTTAAAGTAACCATTTTAAGTCAGGACTCAAAACGCTTACAGTTATGACTACAGTTTCTACCAGCATTTGCAAACCTAACTTTTGAGAATGGTTCTTCAGATTAAAGAAACCATTGCACCTGCTACACAAGAAGGGCAGGACCTGCACATCTCATTAAAAATAATTATCTCCAGAACTTCTAATATCATTCTCTCCCAAACTTAGACTACCAACATCGCCTTCCTACAATACTTCATACTTTCAAAAAACCCAAATTCCTTAAGTGAGTATTTCTGTGATATAGGAACATGCCATGAGACAATAATTCTTATATCTAGTCCAGTATTTTCAATTTACTAAAATTTGCAAGCTCACTTAACACTTGCACCCTTTACTTATCCCAGTGAGTTTCAGTCTGGGCTTTGAAAGCGAAAAGAAAATACTAAATCTAAACCTTGTAAAGCAAAGAAAATTTCATGAAACCACTAACAAAGAAGTCTTTTAAGAAATCACAAACTAAGTATGTCCATGTTACAGCATCCAAACTTGTGAATAGTATCTGCTGTTTTAATCATTCTCAGGCTTCCACGTGGTGTGCAGCATCAGTAGCAAGCTGCAAAAGGGAATGTGCTGTCTTCAACAGTCCTATGTTTGTTTTTATATCAAATAACTCAATCAGAACACACACTGTTGTTAGATTTCTTACGAAGTAATTAAATAACTATTCAATGCCAATTAATCACAGTTAAATAAGGGTCTGTCACCAAAGTGCTATGTACACAGTTCAGACTATTTAATGGTCAAATACTTGGCAGTATCGAAGTTAAACAATGATTCATTAAACCTACTTCACTACACAATAGTTAGTCTGAACTTGAAGTGAAAGAATCAAACCTCTTTTGTTCTCCATGAAAAAGACATAAAACCTCAGTATGCGATATTCTTTTCTTCCTCACTCTGTAAACTGCTTTAATTGCATGAATCAGAATGTGTTCAGGTGCTACATACCCACTTTGCTTCTGCAGGTGCCTACTGATACTTTGGAATAGATGTTCAAACCCATCATCCAAATAATGAAAACACTTGACTGTGTGCCACACCTATTTAAAATGTTTATACATACTTCGTGATGAAAGAAATATGATCCAAACTGAATCAACACTTAGGATGTAAACACCAGAAAAGAAAAGGATTTTTTTTTTCTTTAAACAAGAAACTAGGACCCTTCACTGGAACAGACAAATGCCACCAGTAGCATTCAATGTTGTGCAACCTAAATTCCAAATATCAAGGACCCTAAGAGCAGCAGTACATTATATCTAAACATATTTGGCATTTCTAGTATACTTTGCTGGCCAGTGCATTCACTGAAATATTTCTATATAACAGAAAAGAGTGGGCAGATTGTTTTTATATACTTTGCAAAGAGTTTACAAAGCCCCTATACCCACTTGCTTCATCACACATTGCAGGAATACTTTGTTGCTACTTCTCTAGACCACCGATCTGCCTCTTCGGAAAAGAAAAAGGTTTTGAAGACAAGTTTTTCTAGGGACAGAAAACTTTTGCCACTTGTGTGTATACGTGCACACTCTTGGAATTTTCCCCCCCCCTCCAGAGATCAGGCTAATCCTCAATACAGGGAATTTTAATTGCATCACACTTTAATTCAATACACAAATGTTACTAATAAACACTGCTTTGCACAGTAACCTAAACTTCTTCATGGCAATTGGCCTAAATACCAATTTTCACACACAAGTACACTGCATTTACTAGGGGGAAAAAAAAAATGCAATATCTCTTTATCTACTCTGCAACAGTGAAGCCACGAACGCTCCTCCACTGCCCAGCCTCCATGAAGAAAAAGTAACAAACTCTATTATCTCCCACTCCTCACTCCAAACTTGCAGAAATTGTCTGAAAACAACTTGTACCCCTAGGAATGGCTTCATGAAGGTACTTAGTCACGCACGGATAACTAAAGGTACACAACACAACTGGGTTGAAGGCAGTCATGAAGGCAGAGATGCCCTTCTGGTCCAAGACAACTTTAATTCAGAGGGACCGATGTCAGAGAGCCGAAAGCGCATGCTTCACAGCCCCCTCCTTTACTCAGCAAGGAGGAGCAGGCCCCCCTGCATTGCACTCTGCGGGCACCGGGTGTGGGAGCATTACCAGCATGAGGTGGGCAGAGTGTCAGGGCGAGGGCGGCCACCGCAGCAGGGTGCCATCGCCCCGCTCAGTTCCAGGGACACACACTGCAACCGACCACACCTCGGTGTGTGTACGTGTAGAGGTGTTAACTTACCCTAAAGAGAGAGAAATCATGTACTTTAACAGTCCAAATGGCAGCTTATAAAACCGAAGTCATTTTCAACACATGCATGGTAGTAAAATAATATTCGAAGTGTATATGTGGTAATAAAAGCGTACCCAAAGGTAGGAATAAAAGAAATAGCTGCACAGAACTGGGTACATTTAAGCGCCCATCAATTGAACATGTTTCCTATTCTGTCAGTGGTATAAATCGACAGCTCCTCACATATCTTGCTGTTAAGCTACGGCATTCAGTGACTGATAAATCTTCACCCGTGCTCAGTTCACACACATACACCAAAAAAAAAGAAAAAAAAAAACCCTACTGCAACTACCAGCAGCCGTCCATTTCATCAAAGCAGCAACAAAGTGGATTGTCCATATCAAATGCTGGCAGGAAGCAGACATTACATCAACCTTGTAAAATACAACTATGAAATCAACAAAATAATTAAAGATGGATTACCGACTTTGAAAGGAATTGTAAGTTTGTGAAATATTTCTTCAGAAAGAAATCTGGAAATGCATCTCCCACATAGCTGTCAATTACTGATCTACTCTGGCTTTTCTTCTATATTTCTACAAAGAAAGGTCAATAGGTCTGTTATCTTTTTTCAATATATGTTTAGCACCACATGTCCACACAAACTGCCATATACAGCATTAGGCCTTCCCCACAGGCATCCTATAAATATAAATAAGAAATTCTACCCCATTTTTTTTCTTTAGCAGCCTGAAAGTGACAGGAATATTATCACTTTCTTAGACATTTGCAAATGGGCACAGTGGTGCTGGGCCAAAATATGCTGAGATCATAATATCCATTTATCTAAACATGTAATGAATTCATGTGGCATGCCTTCTACCCAAATTACTTTACTACTTGAAAAGGACTTTTTACACAAATGCTGTCAAACAGGAAAACATTTAGGAAACAAGAAGAAAACGTGAACACTGTTTGATCTTATTTTTAAGTGTAGGATTTAAAGACAGGAGGCGAACTATGGCGAAGATAAGAATGGAAAACAGGCTTCTTTGGAAATGAATTTCTATTTTTACTGCTGTTTGAGATACCTATGTTACCTAGTATGAATACCTTGATCCTGACTGTACAGTTGTTTCTTGAGGTTTCCAGTCCACTTAGAAACACCGCATTTTAATAATTAGAATTACCCTGCTTGTGGAAAATCGAAATAGGTCAATGCTCCATGCAAGCTGACTTATCCCTTTGCTAAATTATGTGGTAAAGTTGATATGTCCTTTTTCCTGGGTGTGCTCAGAAAAGCATGTGTATTAACATCAGTTATCACTAGCCAAAGTCTACCTCCTCACTTGCAATACAATGCAAAAAAGATATATAAAGTCTTAATTAAAAGGAGAAGCACACAAAGAAAAACAACTTGATTGGAAAAAAAAAGTATAACTTTCCTTCTTTCTCCAATTGCTTTAATGACAAACCTCAAAATACCTTCTCCATTGTCACTTCCTTTCATATTATATATCATTACCAAGTAGCAAAGTTGGCTACAACTTCAGCTGCAACACAATTTGAAAACAGAATTGGACTTTGGTGCTGTATTACACTTGCTAAGGAAATGATGTCTTTTACAAAAGCATGATACATCTGGGATATAACATATTCATTAGCAACTTTCAAGCTATTGATCCCTGCAATAGTACTCCCTACCCTAATAATTAACATTCACAGATTTTTTTCTTTTGTAATTTATTGTGAAGGAAAGTATCGGAATCATTCAAAAGAACAAATTTCTGGCTATATAACAAAGTTTAATCCTATAACCAGAGTACAAAGCTACACCTCTGACTCATCATTAGAATGACAATGAAAGCAGACACCTGCCTGCCCTACCCTCTCCCCAGAGTAATATTAACCCTTCATACATAATTCTGTGATGAAGACTGCCGGAAAAAAGTTCTAACAATTGCAGAAGTTAAGCTCTGGATATCCTTTCTGCTTCTTTTTAAACTCATTTTTACTCATTGGAGCTATTTTGAGTTATCCTGAGTTTAATTAATACAATCTACATTTAAACATACTGAAACAAATAAAAAACTAAAAGCAAGCCACCAATTCTAATGCACTGTCAAAATACAGCACAACTTAATTTCTGCTGTATACCACAACATAAGCAACAAGATATTTTTAAGGCACATGGTCCAACTGAACCAAAAAAAAAAAAGTATCGGTACAAAAGAAGGGGTACAGGAAGAGTTGACACTGGCCTCCATTCCCTTTGGGGGAGGGGGGGAAGGTAACCACTTGCAACTTCTTACCAACTGGCTTTTAGAAAGATGTCATGTACACTCTCTACAGAATTTTCTGTTTATTTACACCACCTCCTTTGTCTATTTCAGATGTAAAGTTACCTACTTCAACTTCTTACCACAATACAAAGCATCACTATAATAGAAACCTGGAATAGTATATATGAAATATAGTCCTATTTTGGCTTTTTACTAGCAAGATTACGAATTTAATTCTTTGTTAAACTATTTAACCACAAACACACCCACTTCTGAAAGAGCATTTGTATAGTCTAGTTCTTCTTTCTGCTATAAATCCAATTTGGATTTAAAATACATCCCAAGTGCTGTTTTGCTGGAGGGAGGGCTTACAATGAATTAAACTGAACACTACAAATCAGGAGGGACTGAAATATCTGAAGAGTATTCTGTTGCTGGAATTTTTACATAAGAGGAGAAGAACAGCTTTTAGAGCTACCTTCAGATTTGGGGGTTTATATACAAATATATATCAATACAAGGATTAAAACAAAAATGGAAATATATGTCACCTTTCTGCTAAGGTTTTTCCAACAACAAAAAGGAGTTTTCCCATGCTATTTATACCATCAAGATCAGATTCAGCATAGGCTTTAAATACTGTATTTCAGAAAATATCAGAGGGGGGAAATGTCACATGGCTCTTGCAAATCTGCTCATATTTGTTGATTTTCTTGCCATTCCATCTCCTAAAGATAATTCACTCAATAAGAATCTTAATTTACTTCTTTTTAATGTTTTTCTTTCCCCTCTTTTTTTTTCATGTGTTGAAGTTAAAAGGGCTCAGTCCTCACTCTAGTCTAAGATTACAATAACTAAGTAGGCCATTACTGAATATAAAGCTTTTGCCTCCTGAAGTCTTCAATTGAAACTGCTACCTGGCTGACACAGTTACCATTCAGAAAACAAATATTATCCTGTATTTTACCAATCACATATATTCAGATCACTTCCCACACACTAAAGAGAATGATTCTGATGTAGTCCATCCATTCTCTTCCTTTTTTGAAACCATGGAAAGGAATTCTACACAGACTGTTGCTATAAAAGCCAAGCCAAGACTTCTGGCCTCTACCTAGCCCATCCATTTTGAGGATAAAGCAGTTGGGCAGCTCAAACAGCAGAGGCATTTCACGTCTTAATCCGACTTTGTAAACCCTTGTCTTCTGCTTGGCATGTTCATTTGGTTCGATCATTCATTTTTCTCTAGCTTCAGTTTCTTTTTCTTTCTCTCCTCTTCTGGAAAATGTGAATTGTTTGACAAGCAGAGATTCTCTCTAAAGTTCATTCATTATGTACCCGTGTAGTGATTCCTGAAATACGTATTCCTTTTAAACTGCTCATACTATAAAAAAGCCACTGCAAAAACATGGGTTTGGCCCTCCAGAATTCAAAATGGACGGCACTGGATAATTTTCAGGGGTTTTTTTTCCTATCTCACATGAAATGTCATTACTACTGAACTCAAGAGAAATTCTGGTATAACTATCAGAAAATTAGAACTGTGTCTCTTAGTTTTCTGTGAAAATAACCAAAGCATTTGCTTGGAAAATTTGCTGTGTCTTAAGAAAGACACATTCCCCATGAAACTATTTTTTTTGCTCCAATTTAGGACATTTTAAATCACATATTAGAGCAAAGTCACAGATAATTTGGAAGCAACTAGATTCACAACTTAGGTACCATTCACAAAACCACAAAGGAAGATGATATTGGGAAACCTGTCATCCTGTTTACACAGGTACAGACAAACCCAGGGGTCAGGATATGAGAGATGAAGGTTGGGCAGAGACAGAAGGGAAACGTGTTATTTTTACAACGGAGCATGCACTGAATGTGGGATGCCCACCTCCCCAGCAAGTGTGTTAATTGCTCTACTAGAGGCAATTCTGTGGTAGGGCTCCTTCAGTTTCTGCTCTTGAAGCTGCTCTCCCTTTGGATGAATCAGTAAATAAGTATGGCACCAGAAGAAGGCAAATGAGTGCGTGCCTGAAGGCTACTGCAGTCAGCATGGGAGGGACTACAGCTGGATTCAAATCCCTCCCCCCCCCTTCCTTTTTTTTTGTTTTGGCCTAATTTAGGGCACAGAATGGATCCTTTCCTGCAGAGCAGGCTGTAGGGTATAAGGAGGGATGACTTCACCTCCTCTTCAGTTTTGTGATTGGCACCAAATTCCACTTGCAAATCTCGCCCGAGAAAAAAACAAAAATCTTTTGTCTCAGAAAAGCTGAAGGCAACCACATCCCAAGTGCTTTCTTCAACCTGTCCAAAGGAATCTAGATATAGTCTGACACTGCATTTCTTTGGGCCATCAGCTTCTGGGGAAAAAATATCACTATAATGTAAACTTCTTTACAGCCTAAACTATAATTAAAAGCACTGAAGTGGAAATGTGAGGTATAATATACATTCAAATGAGAAAAAAACCAAAATATGACCTCTTCTCTACTGTGTATTGTATTCATTACACTAAAAGAAATAAAATTTAATAATTAAATGATTAAATGCTAAGCACTATGAAAAGTTATATTGTATTGCATATGACTTTACTGTACCCCCTCTACTGGGCAACTATTAGATGGCTTCACCTGAAAAACAAAAAGAAAAACATACTAGGAGTAAGTAGCTGCAAATAAGGGGTAAATACCTGCTGACCATACTAAAACACTAGTAGTATATAAACGAAAACCAAAGAACCTCTAATGTTCATGTAGAAACATATCTCAAATTCATCTACCTAGATTTTCTGACAGCTGAATGCTAGAGGTTAAATTATTTCAGAAACAAATGCTTACATATACATCACTTAAAATTGAAGAGAAACCTAACATAGCCCTATAATTTTATATTTTTCATGGCTTTTAAATAATAAGAAAGAAACTCTGAATGATAAACATAAATATATTAACAGCAACATTTCTTCACTTTTCTATAAACAGAGAAAAAAAATTCTCACACATCAGGAAGAAAAAAATGGCTTCACTGAACAGTCATTCAAGCAAAAGCGAATATAATTTACAATCTATTTTGTCTTTGTTCAATTCAAAGACAGACTTCACGGTGAAGCTCTGATTTATAGCTGTCCAGCACTATGAACTCCTAAATAAATAAATAGGCAAAAATAGAAAAGTGCTGCCTGCAACAAGGGACTCCTGAGGACGCTGCCATGTTATTTGCATGACAGAAACACTCAAAAGAGGATCACTATATCTGAAGTGGGAGGCAGAGCCTCGCTAGAATGCATGCTGGACCATAACGTAGCCAGCAGCATGCCCTGCCCTGAAGAGTTTGTTTTGTCAGTTAAGAGAAACCAACACAATTGACTATAAAAGGAACAACGAGCAAAGGGAAGATGTAGCAGTAAGCTGGAACAGAAAGTTGCAGGACAAGATGTGTGCCCTTTGTTTTTCTTTTTTTTTTTTTTTTTTTTAAGTACAGGAAAACAAAGGGGTCAGGGAATTAATGAGTTTCTCCACCCGTATGTTTAACTACTGTCAGTGTATAGTTATACTGCGGTTACAATGATACTGGTGTGTCTTGAGAGTAGATTTTAAGAGGAAGAAGAAGAGACAGCTTGTGGATGAACTTTACTGCACAGAGAGCAGGAAGTTACAAAGATGTAAGCATGAAAGATAAGCTGGCAAAACAATGGTGGAGGGAGGAAAAAACACAGGAATGTGCCAACAGCTCCAGCTACCAGGTGCAGAAATAGTAAAAGCTTTGCATAGGAAGAGGGATAATGCTCAAATTAAGTCACATTCCTTTCTACACCTCCTGGTAGACTCGCTCAAAGCACACCAGGGCCGTAAGATCAAGAAAAAACCTTCGCTCCATCTGGCCCTGGGAGAAGCTGTAAGACAGAACTGTCAAAAGACGAGCTGGTAGTAACAGTCACAGAAGTTGCCGAACTTACGATGTTTGGATATCGAGAGAGCTTTGTACATATTGACTTGAATTTTTGCCCTGTGCACACTGGCTGCTTGCACACGCCCTCTCCTTCACCCTCCGCTTCATTCACTGCATATCTGCTCCCTGTTTCCTCTCCTCTCTCTTCCTTCAGCCTTGCTTCTTCCATTCCCCATTCACCATGGAATGGCAAAAGTTCTGTATACAAATAAGCACACTTGAAAAAGAGGAGAGAATGTCACCCCACGCCCAACCAAGGCATGAAGCCTCACATGGTGAGGCATACGCTAGGAAGTGCAGAAGAGTCTGGGACAAAGCAAGTGAGAACAGAAGGTGGCTGCAACACTTAAACTAGAAGAGTAACTGAATTAATGTTTTGGAAATACAGAGTGACAAAAAGAGACAGTTAGGGGAACTACAATAACTACAGATGAGCCATAAAGGCAACAAGAAGGTGTTTTACACTGGAAAACATGGGAAATCCTTACAGCAAGTGAGAGACCAGGTTCTGAAACAGTTCCCAAATTAAAACTGTGGAAGCTAAAAGGCTACTGTCACTGGAAGGGAGATGGCAAAGTGGATCCAGGCCATACTGCATAACCTTAAGCATTTGACACATATAAACTATTCACAAGGTTGTACTTAAGATGAGGCCAGACTCACTACCTATTTAGAGAGATGCCTTTAAAGAACAATTCAGAGAATTTTAGTTACTTCTTGCTTTAAACTGCTTTTACAGGAGCATATTTCACTCTGCTAACTATAGAACTGCAGGGACAACAGCCGGTTGTGTCTCAAGCTAGTATTTACAGTCTACTCTTAATTAGTTTGCTTAATTTCATTCACACAAGGTCTTAAGATTTCACAAGACCAATTAAGATTTCAGGTAGAGGTAGAGGAATTCTCAGTAAAAGTTTTCTTTCTTCCTTCAAAATAAATACGTTTGTCTCTGGGTCTTAACAGTTCACTTATTTATGCATTCGTATTGTTTCTCTGACATTCTTTTTCACCACAATTTTTTTCTGTTTTCTTTTTTTAAACAAGCAGCTTTTCTGCTGAAACTTCATCATACATGTTAGGATAACAGAAGTTTCAGGACTGCAAGGAACTGGACAACCAGAGGAGCAATGCAAAGCCTATGACAAAAATACCTATCTTTCAGGTATCCATATCCAATATATAAAACACTATAAAATCCTCTCATGGACCTAAAGCACAAGTTATATTTTGGAATAAACACTACAAATTTTGCCAATAATCACTGATCATAATCTGACCCTAGATGTTTTGGGAAAGGCTGCTTTTAAAAAACTGCTTTGCTGTTATTGTGTGTTACAAAAGGCATTAACCTAATCTGTGATAAGGCAGGATTAAAATGGAAAAATACACATATAATAATGAAATGACAGAAAAATATCTTGTGTTTTTCCTTCCCTCTTCACAAAACAGCTTGAACACAGACCTTGATTCTGGATCAATTTGTGGATACACTGTTAAAACATTGAAAACAAAAGTATAACTTCAAGCAAATTAAACCAGGGAAGACAAAATAGTGTCAATAGCCCAACCCCTATTAATATTACAGAGTATTAGTTGGTAACAACTTAGCACTGTAGACATTTAACTGTAACATTTAGAAACAAATGTTGTCTCTGATGGTTTTCAAAATGGAGCTTAACTTTAAAACGCATATGAAAAGCATCCAATAAACTTTTCATCACAGCTCAGTGGTATTTACAATGCCTCTTAACTTTCTGAATGTCTATGTTGTCTTTGACTGATTCTGGAGACCAAGTTCTTAAAGAGCAGTTCACATTCCAAATATGAACATTCATTTCCTAAAGTTCTTAGTGGTTAACTATACAGTGGTCATGCTTTCAGGAAGAGCTCATAAGCAAGTTTAAGTGTTTGGGTCACTCTAAAACCTTTTAGGACCTTCTGGACAACTGGGGGTTGGTTTGTCTGTTTGTTTTGTTTTCCCAAAGAAAGGAGACTGAAATGTCTCTTGACATTAAGGTTTCGTAACCTTTCATAACCCAGTGAATTTCTGGAAAACTGTCATATCACAGGTGGTATAGAAAATGCTGGTCCTATGATGTAGAAGCTCTAGGTACAGCACATGATCCATGCGGTGAGGTCTATTCCACCTTCCAGAAGGCTCCCTACTTCAGTGGGGTACCACCCTCATACTTGCAGAAGTCTGTCCACAAGGGACGATTAGGACCTAAATTAAGTCAAGACATCACAAATTACCTGAACTAGAAACCCAAGTAAATATTGAAAACAAAACCTGAGGCATGTTGTAAAACAATATCACTAAAGTGTTATCACTTGCATGGGTCACATTTTTTCCTCCTCAGTGCATTCAGACACCCAAAGGACCATTATGTTCAGAAAAGAGATCCTGGAAGAACTGAAAGGTTCTGACATCAGAGAATTTAAACTAGCTGTGAATCCCATTGAGGAGGTATGACTCATCTCTGAGGTTTAAATTAGATTATCAACCAAGTGAAGCAGCACAGTAAATCTACAATAAAAGATGAATGCCTACAGGAAAATAAACTTTGCCCCTAGTGGCAGATGCTTGAACTTTAAAGTATCTGAGACTAAGCTCTTTGTCTAAGCCTTCCTGACAGAAAACAATTGAAATAATTTCTTCAGTTGGTCCAACTTTGCTCCATATGCCACATGAAAACAATATCTAAACCCTGTAAAAGAAAGTATATTGCCACTTCTAAACCAATTGAGGATCAAACAATTTACAGAAACCAAGACTTATTTTGCTGACAATTAAGCTCTATCACCAAGACTTGAGATTCAATGAAATTTGACAATTGTGAAGAAAGAGGCTTTTGTCTCAGTAAGTCTGAAGCATTTGGAAGAATCAACAGAAAATCAGAAGACTGAATTAGATCGAAGTATCTTTGAGGATAGCCTAAAATTCAATAATTAAAATAACTGCCTTCTTTGCTCTGTTTCTTCTCTGGATCGCTTTGGTGTTACAGCAGAAAGGCACCTAGCAAGAGGCAAATTTGGTCTAAGGAGCAAGCACTGTGCCCACCACACTTGCTTTTATATCAACAGTGTACCTTATCCTGCTGGTCAAGCTCCATTATGAAGAACCACCACCCCTTTAAAGATGAGGTGAAAGACAAGTACAAATGACTGCTGTACATCAAATCTAAGGGGTGTGAACAGCCTTTAAGCCTTCTTCCATGCTGAAAGCCATCACATATACTTTGCAGTAATTCAGATACACCTCAAAGAAGTTTGCAAATTCTATTGTATTCTATTCTTGTGCTGGAGGTCACTAGCTGGGATAATATTCTTGCATCTCCTCCTCATGTAGTCAAAGAACTAATATATTCTGTTTTTCCAAGAACCATAATACTAACCTGTTCTCCTTCTACCTGTTTAATTGAAAAATACATAAGATTTATATTCAAAACACCTCCACGTCTACTTTACAATTAATAAAAAAGCAGTCAATAAGCATCTGAATATCTTGCATCTCATGAGAAGTACAAACAACACATGCAGAGGGCAAAGGTATTAATAAATTAAGTGGTGCTCACAGCACTACATTTTAAGCTGAAAACATCTGAGATAATTTCAAAAACTTGGGATTTTGCATATCACAAAATATTAATGTCTCTATGAAAAGTACATAATAATATTGCTTTATTGTGTGACTAAGACGGGAAAACAGTTAGAAATCCTATTTTTCCACATGGAAGTTTCTAGTTTTTAAACAAACAAACACCTTTGGAAAGTATCAGATTGGACATTTCTACTCTCAGACACTCAGCAGGTGAACAAAATCATCTGTATAAGCCCCCATAATCTTTGAGAAACACATATTTCTGAAAAATCACTTCTAAACATTGTTCCTTAAGCCTTCGGTAGTAGCTGAGCAACACTGGTTATTAAACTGAGGTGCAGAAGTTTATTTTTTCTTATCTCAATTTAAAAAAAAAATGTTGGGGTTGTCTTTTCCATTTTTTCTGTTGGGGGTTTTTGGGGGTTTAAATTTAAGTGGCATTTAGTGAAAGGCTTTGAATTCAATATTAAACCGTACTTGTAGTTTAATTATGAAAGAAGATCACTGTCACTACATATTTGGAATATTAAAATTTGCCAGCTTTATAAAAACCTCAAGGCACTTTTTTCTCTCAAATTGGGTTTTATTTTGAAAGCACTCCTTAGATAAGATTTCTTAATATTAGAACAAATCCAGTATAACTATTTTTCTGTTGAAAATACTGGGGGAAAAAAGCTCCCTCTATATATTTAGTTCGACAGAAAAAAAAGATGGCACTTCTAAAGCTAAAACCACCTATATTTCACAGTTCTGGTGCTTTCAATTTGCAGAGGTTTCTGCAGATATCTTTTGTCCTAAATGAGCACCAACTTTTTTTTTTTTTTTTTTTTTCTCCCTCCAGTGGTAAGTGAACATTAGTTGACTAAAGGTAACTACTACCAACTCTTCCTTAAACTATTATACCATTTTTTAGTCAGGAAATACCACAAATATTCTGGAAGGCTAACAGTAATTGTTTACTTTTGGGCTGTTGTTGAGACTGGGGGGGAAAGAGAATTGTTCTTCTAAGAGGAGACTGGAGAATGAAGGAAGGAAGGAAAGAAGCATTATACTAACAGTAGGCAAAGCATATGGGTTTTATATATACATATATATGTTTTCAATACTTTTTAAAATGTGTGTGTATATACGTAAAAATAAATATTAAAATCATGATTCATTCCTTTCTCTTAAATTCAATAGTAAATTCAGAATACTGAAGATTTTAAGCTGTCTTAAGCACAGACAGATGGGTACCCTGAACCCCCACACTACAGTGGGTGGGAAAGACAGCTCTTCTCCAGCAAGATTTAGAGCAAAAGCCTAACATTGATGCTCTCAATAATGCCCTCGAAGAGCCTGTCTCTCTATCACGTACCAAACCTAGGCTAATATTAACCTTTGTGAATACCCTTCTTTGCCTGGTCACTCCTCATTTTACACATTCTTCAAACTGGAATCCGAAACAGCTAGAAAACGAACTAATCATGGATCTGAAGAAGTTCTACTATTTTATGCCAGAAAATTGTATATTGTACTCACTGAACCCTTAACTTCTATTACTGAAAGGATAATCTTACCATAACAAAGACCACGTTTGTACTTTAACAATTTAACAATAACTTAACCAAGTAAGCACCATACAGCAAATATGGTCTGAACAGGCATAAGAACCCCAGCACTTCAGTTTGCTTTTAGTTTCTCCTTCTGAAAACTGGGAGAAAGTTATGCTTCTATCTCACTAGGTGATGCACAGATTTACTCATGATGACAGGTCATAACAAAAATAGAACGTTCTTCATTAAGTTCCCCTATTTCAGTGAGAGGGAAGAGAAACAAACATGAGGGATAAACAGCAACACTACTTCTGAAACTGTTCATTATCCCATGTAATGAGAAGATCACTGCATACAAAACATTTAACATTCTAAACCTAATCTCTCTAAGTGAAGACAGACACTCGCCACCTTCTCTCTAAAGACCACCATGACAGATTATAAACATAAAATAAGTGCACTGGATGAAGAGATGAATGAGATAGTGTAAAGTTTACTTAGGGCTTTAAATATTCATATTAAAAAGGAGAGAGGGAATAATACCAACACTGAGAAAATGCCTCCAGCATCTAATTGCTTACTGTCCTCTGTACATGTCCCAGAAAGGACGGGGCAGGAACAGTATTCCTGTATGAGAAATTACTTATGACATCTTAAAAACAGATGTAGGAACTTTGTCTGAAAATTTAGACTGAACTGTATCTATTTTCGGTTGTGAACATTCAAACTGATGAACATGAAACTATGCTGAGAAATGAATACATGCAGGGACAAAGGAATGTGTATTCCCGATGAAGCAGAGGGTTCTTCCTTGCCTACGCACAAATTAGCAATATTCTGCACTGCATCATTTGCATACTAAACAGACAACAACTTCATTCAAGAAAAAACAGGTTTACCACACACAGAGAGAAATCTCATCACATCTGATAAAAAGAAAACTGAGAAAGATAAGAGTTAGGCCATCTATCCTCCATCCATTGTACCTTATAATTACCATCAATAATGTCCATGTTCAAAATCTTCATCTTCTCAGTCTTCCATGATTCTCCATTTTCAGATTACTCTGAACTCTCTGCCTCAACACTAACACAGGCTAGTAAAGATTTATGCTTGAAAGAGGGCAGGACATACGCAGAAGACAGTGTAAAGGGGTTAGGAGAGATGGAAGAGTAGCATTCCCAGACACAGAAAGTGGAGGATAAATTCAGGTACACAGTGGGTGAAAACTCAGAAGGACCGTGCCGGTGGACAGAAAAACCATGAACCTCTGAGGAGTTTAAATTTAAACTTCGAGTTTACGAATGTCATAAATGTTGCACAAGTAGCACATAACAGAAGCTCAAGTTTGAGCAGTACTACTGGCCTCTATAACCATTTTTTAACCAGCAAATGAGGAAGGATGAGGGGATGCTACAACTAGAAGACCAGCAGGCCAAAAGTCCAACATGAAAACAAAACCACCTCCTTAGTATACAACACACTCTACTCTGAACCCAAAAGCTGAGAATGAAGACTTTGACACCTTTCTCTCATACACCAGTCAGCTTGCTTTGCATGTGAGCTCTGTGAATACAACTTCCTACCCAGGAGTAGGTGAGTAATGGCTAAAGCAGCCTCAGCTTCTCCAGATGTCTCAGAAATCTCCTCACTCCACAACCTCTCATTAGGGACCACTACAACTAATTATTCTGCTCAAGCCAAAATCAAAAGCAATGGCACCTAGGAAAATGTTCAGCAAGAGTCCAAACTTAAATGAACATTAAAACAAACCTCCATGAACCTGCAGTTTCCAGTTTCAAGCTACCTACCTCAAGGCTGGCATTGCCAGAAGCAATAATTAATGTCCATTACATACTACTAATTACAGGACTATTGTCCAGTAACTAATAAAAAAACCCAACCAAACAAAAAAATGTTCTTCATGTGCTTGATGCTTTTTTAAAATACTTTGTAAGGCTCTCTTAAGACTGGTAGCTGTCAACATATACAGCTTGTCATAATGCTGGTTCCTCTGAATATGGTATTATTTTGCATAAAATGACATCAGAAATCAAAACCTGAAGGATGTCCTGCATATGCATTCACCTGAATACATAACAAACACCCCCTAACAAAACACCTACTGATTCTGAAGGAAAAAAGAACACCTGGGAAAGACTGGGTGGAAGCAAGCCTGGAATGTTGTCTTGTACTATTTGCGAATAGCTTAGTAATTAACTCTATCAACTTTGTTTTTTTTAAACTGAACAGCATGCTGAAGTTGAGTCTGATTCAATACCTCCACTTCCCTAACTGTTGATTTCTATACTTTGTTTTTTATCCTGGATTGCCAGAACAGGCAGATTCACATACAACATCCATTCTTTTCTAAACTAAAATTTTCATTTTGGATTGAGAAGCGTCTTTTGTTTCCAAACACTCTCCAAGACCACCACAGGCACAAACTAATCTTCACTTGTTGCATAAGCTGCAAGATGCTGGCAATCTGAGAAAAAAAATAAAGACTAATTAATTTATCCAGATGCTGCACTGCAGATTACCTACAATCATCTGGGAGAAAGATTTCTGTGCAGTATAAAGCAGAACAGTGCTAATGAAATGAGTATGCACTGCGATAGTTTTTATTTTATTTTAATTTACAGCCATTCGGATTAAAAAAACCAACAAACCGAAATACCAAACTGTGCTTTTTTTTTATGCAAACACCACAGTGGTCTGTATCTGTGTGTCTGTAAGAGATGGCAATGAAAGGTTATGGTACAGGGAAGAGCCCAGCAGTGCCAAGAGCCCAATGCATAGGGCTTTCACCTGGGATGGGGGAACCACGTGTTCAAGGCCCATATTAAATCTGAGAGGGAGAAGATCTGGGCTGTCTTCCCCATGTTCCACGTACGTGCTCTCGCCACCTGGCTATTCATTATGCCTGCCCTCCTCTTCCCCAAAATATATTTTTTTAAATGCTTCTGCTATGTTCCAAGGTGGAATGAAAGTGGGTTTTTGATAAGTTTTTCCTTATTTCTCAAAAATGCTCATTTCCCACCCAGACCAGGCAACCAAGAACAGCAAGAGAGGAGGTCCTACCCATGTGGTGCCTCCAATCCCCACTATCCACAACAGTCATAGCAGCAGCCAGAAATTTTTAAGCAGATTAAAAATAGCAAAAAAAGTATATATTTAAAATAGTTATTATCAAAACCAAAAAAGCCCTCCGTCCTTCAGATTATCTCTGCTTACTGGCAGCTGCATCACCTCAGCTAGGCCCTCTTTTAAGCCCCTCGCAGCTTTTCCATCCACATTATTGCAGTCTCTCCCTCTGTTTTCAACCAACATTCCCTTCCTCCTTGCCACAAATCTCGGCCAAGCAGTCTGCCATTTATGCGAGACTAAAACATAACTCCGTTTTTACTTTCCTGCTACACTTGTGAGAAAGATATGTCTCTGAATGGCTTCTGTGCAGTCTTATAAAGCCAACACTTTTAACTAAATTTCTGTCTTGCTCGACTCCGCCATGCCTCCTTTTTGCACGGCCGAGGTGGGGAGAGAGCATCTCTCTCTGCGGTTGCTTTAGCAAATGAAAAAACTAGACTTTGCAGTATCTGGGCAGGTCAGTATATGGTCAGAAATGAGTTTCGCAGCAGGCTGTTTTCCCCACCGGGGGATCTTAATGTGAGGAGGATAGAAAATCTCTGTAAAGGGACGTGCAATCTTGTGCCAGGAAAGCAGGAGACTGCATTTGGAAGTGGTTGTCACTACAAGCTTCAAGCTATTTGCCTATCAAGTAACGTCCCGTCCCCTCCTACAAACAGCTTTTCCGTAAACCTTTTAATTTTATCTCCTGTATTAAGCGTAAATAGGAAGAGCACCCACTTGGTGAACTGAAAATGTAAAGGGCTTGTCTCATCAGTTTACAGCCAAGTTTCATTCAGCTAATATTGCAGAGAAAAACAGGAAAGAGTTGAATTGAGTTATGCTAATAGATAACAAATGTAAACATAACTCCAGAGTACTATTTACTAACTTTAAAGACTACTCCTACAGCAATCAGCTTTATAAGGTTCCTGCAGAATCACAATGGTGATAAAACACACGGAGGTGTTCGACTCTTTAAACTTGTAACAAAAGCCATCATAATGAGCCAGTAAATGAGCAACTCCCACAAAATATCATTTAATAATCACGCCCTGATAAGGTTTAAAGTACATATCGCCATTGTTACATGAAAAGACATTAAAGTTGCTTTTTTTTTTTTTACACATGTAGCAACCTAACAGGTTTTAATTACCACACCTACTTCAATGACGAGCTGTTCCACTCAAACACCCAAACATAATATTTACAATGTTGTGCCGTTGTTAAGGATCTCGATGATTGATGGAACCTATTGTGTTGTCATCTTAATAGCAACAAATGCAAGTGATTACCAACACGGAAGAGAGAATCTGTGTTTTTATTTTACAACAAAAGGCTGTCCTATAGGGACTTCTTTTCAATATAAACTAACAAACCTGCGCACACGTGAACGTGCTTCAGAGCCTGGCGCAGAGAGTGAAAAAACAAAGCCTATGCTGCTTTAAGGACAATGTACTTTTTTGTATTAGCTTACGAGAACATGAAAGCTATCAAAAGAGCTGGTATAGTTTTTCACAATCCCACAGAATTCATCTTGACCACAAGGAAATATCTGAAAACTGCATCAGAAAGATAGCATAGATCTTGTTTCTGAAAAAAATAAAGCAATTGAGTCATTGAGTCAAATAGGAATACAATACATTTTCTGGCATCGCTACTGAATATTTATATCAGTGATGAATGAGACTACAAACGAAATATTTTAACATAAAGCTTTGCCTTGTTAACTGCATGATATGCCAAAACACCACCTACTGTAAATCACAGGGTTTAAGACCTGTATTTCTTGTTTAAACATGCTACTTGTTCAGCAGAATCACTTGTGTGAACAAGCATACACTAATGTACACTAACTAGAGCAGTTTCACTATCCAACTGATAAAGTATAATTTAACAACCTCATTATCAGCACTGTAATTTTCAGGCTGCTGAAATATCGTATTTTTTGCAAATATTATACAATATAAATACTTTAACAACATTGCCGATTTGACGTTTCTGCCAGATAAAATGCAGATAGGCTCTTGTGCATTGATGAACATGCTTTTAATCCTACAAAGAAACTTGCGCGGTCAAATTATAGGTGTTTCAACACTTGATTTATGAACACCATAATTAAAATCCTTATGCCTCAAAGAAAAACAAACTCTTCATTATAACAATAGCTTTCTTTTACATTTTTATCTTTTAATATTCAGAGTTTGCATTTAGATGCTGCTATTAGCTATCAGTTTGGCATGTCATTCCTGGCTGCCAAGACAGAAGAATATTTCTCTTTATAACCTGGTTGGACCTCAAAGTCTGGATAAGCACCCGAAAGGATCAGTGTTTATTTATAGCTTCCACAAAGCACTTGCATGGAAAAAAAAATAAATCTGCTAATTTAACAGGTAGAGTACAACTATCACACAATTCAGTGTTTTCTATTTCTAGGAAGGCCCAAAATGCTCTAATGTCCAACAAAATATTTCTCTTCCATCTATGGACTGTCAGAACCAAGAGTTCGGAGAGAGACAATTAAAAAAAAAAAAAAAAGAAAAAAAGAGCTAGATTTTCATATGCATTCCTGTACTGGTTCTAGTTCAATTTGAATTTTAGGCAGACCTCTTGAGGGGGAAGAGATTCCTATTTCATCTGAACAAATTCATGCATATCATTCATTCATTCTTACAGCACCCATCAGCACAGCAGCAGCAGGTTCCAGTTTCCTAAACTCAATGCAATTCAAAATTACACACAATCTCTGCTAAAACTACCATTACAGAAAGTGATACAGGTACACGTTAGCATCCCTTCTCTAAAGAAACCTCTGTCCCCAAATCCCAGAAAAGAACAATTCATTTACAAGCTAAGAAAGTAATCTTGAACCAAATCCTGAAGCTTGTCAAAACTAGGATCTCCTAAACTATCAATAAGAAACTAATTTCAAAAGAGGGAAGTCCCAATTCAAATCATTACTGCTGAAGTCCTTGCCCCTTTTACCTAGCTTTCTACCAAATTTGTTTTGAAATGTTACAAACATTGTGAAAAATAACTTAAAAGGAAGAATGGCTGAAGAAGGTCTCCTTGACAAGACCAAAGCATAAGACTCTATAGGCTTATCTGATTTTTGGCCACTAATTACAAAGCTAACGAAGTTCCTGAACTTAGCATCACATGAAGTTGAAAAGTTTACTGCGTGAAAGAGAAAATATTATACTTGCAGATAATGAGGATGACTGAACAGAACCACATTACAAACGTTCAGTGGAGTGGTTGAAAATTCACTCCTCAAATATCATCTCCAAAAACATAATAGACAAATTTTCTTGTCCTTCTAACAAGCTGTTGCAATGCTAGACTGGGATAAAACAGATCATGCTGCCCTCTTGTGCTAGATGTGCACAGAAACAAAGTCCTTTATTCCTGCGAGTGACACATGAAGAGGAATCTAAAAAGAATCCACATTTTCATCCTTACAGATAGGTACCTTGACATGCATGGGACATGGACAGAAGAGCAAAGGAAGTTTCAAAAGAGTCAAATTCTAAACTCCAAAAAATAAACAAGTTCTGTCAACAAATGCAGGCAAGTCAGATGTAATAAAGCCCATAATACAACACCCCATCTCTAACCTCCCAACAAACTTTCACTATAGCTGTTTAAGTGATGCTGTATAGGTATCTGCTGATAAATTTGAATTTCAGTCATAAATATCTGATCATTCTTTCTGAATGATGGATGACACAATAAGCTTTAGTCACTTAGGATTATCAGCTCAATAGGTTTAGATTAAACGCTTAAGAAAGAGACAGTCATTTATTAATAAGGTTCTTCCAATGCAAAACTTACTTCAAGCAGTAACATCTATTTTCAGATCTATGTCAAATTATAGAAAGGCAAAATCTGAGTATATTCAAATATTTTTGAGTGGGAAGGGAGAATTAAGAAGGGTCCTCATATTCCTCTTCTGTCTCTGCTGTGTAATCAAGGTTCCAAAAACACATTCAAATTCATGTATCATCTGGTTAAGAAGCTTGTTACTATTCCCTTTACAACCTTCCCCTCCCTATATATTGCTATCATGACCTGTAAAGAAAGATCCTGGGCTCATGTCTAAACTGATTCACAAAGCATAATTTCTTTAGAAATAACTAATTTCATTTATTCACCACAACTGATTGGATCTACACTGCTGGGAGGTGACAGACATGTTCACGATTCACCAAGTATTTCCATTTCCTAATGTCGACTCCCTGTTGCTGCTCATTAGTCTGTTTCCCCAATAAGAACTACTGAGAGCTTGGGATGTCTATTCATTAGAGTCTCCTTCCTTGACTTTGGAAAATGGATCACTGTACGTTCAAAATACTGGCTGTGGCATTTTTTAATTGCTAATTATTTTTGGATAAATAAAACAGCAGAAGTCAGTTCAGCAATTGCTCCTGGTAAGGTCTTAGAGACCTCGCACAAATACTGAGAACACACTGGATGCTTAAATGACAGATCTGAGACTGCAATATCAGCTTTGCTAGTATGGGATATGATAACTATTAGTTTGGCTTGGCTAACACAATCACAACCTAGAAAAAGGAGCCTTTAATAATATCAATTTCTTTTTAGTACATCTTTCATAGTCAGGCACATTAAAAAAAGAAAGGAAAAAAAGAAAAAAAATTATTTTTACTTAAATCTCACTCCCAATGCAAAAAATAGCATCAGAAGTTCTAAAAGATAAATACACAGTAAAAAACCACGTAAATCAGACAATGAAACAGATGTTGAAGACAGAATTTCAGAACTGCTACATGCTGCAGTTCTGAACAAGAGCATCGTCTCACATGTCATCTTTTCCCTTTTCTTTTTTCCTTTTCAAAAGGTGAATAGATTGGAACAGCAGTACCTTTGCATGCTACCATGACCAAAAGAAAGATGAAGGGAAAGAAATATATGCACATGGAAGCTAATCTTTTATTATAAAATATCTCTGATAAATAGAAACACACATCTATAAGTCATGACAGTGTGTGAATACCAGCGATAGGCAGGTTTTATGAATGCTACATTTACAAAGCACTGCTAATTTGAGCTTCACAGTATGTTACAAAGCAAACTGTTATTTATTATTCTACGTTGTCCCTGATGTTTACTCTGTAGTTCTCAGTTTGTTATGATGAGACAGATTTATGGGCATTCTTACAAGATGATTATGTATTCCCTCAAAAAATACAGTTACAGCATACGCTGTGCACACACACACACAAAAAAAAAAAAAAAAAGAGAGAGAGAGAGAAGAGGAAAATGCCTGCCTATCTGACAACGAACCCCATCAGTACTATGATTTCTTCTGATGTATATGCTCTCAGTAGCTCTCCACTAACCTGTCTCCTGAGCTTACGGCTTCACTTGTAATTCTTTGCAGCGGCCTTGACTTTACCACAGACTCGCAGCACAAGCAGACCATATAACACATCCTTAAACTTCTGCAGTTGTAGATTTTTTTTTTTTATAAAGGGGAAACTGTACATTCCCTTCAACATATTAGGGACATGAACCTTTTCTCCACAAGTATTTTTTTCCTGAAAATATTACTAACTTCTCTGAAACAATAAAGCCAACCCTATATACCCCTGCAATCATTAAATGGCTTCTGGAACTATGAGAACAAGTCTATGTTCCTTTTCTTCCAGGGAGCAAAGGCCATCAGATTTCTGTTTCTCATTTAAAACTGCATAGTAAATCAGTACCACCCCACTTCCTCACTCTTCACTCTGCTCTAGCTTCTCTTTCGTTTCTTTTGAAGAACATAAGGATCTGGATTACAGTTTTAAATTGCATGCTTTAGGCTTTTGTGCACTCTGGAAGGACAGCAAGCTACAGTAATTCATCAAAACTATGAATTACTACACATGCTTAAAATTATTTTTTAGAAGGACAAATAATTGTTGGGGTTAAGCTTTCAGAGACAAGCACAAGAAAGGCATCCCCACAAAATGCATGCATATACATTTGGCACATGGAAGACACCCCTGAACTGAAACAGAACAGCAATGCGACTAGCAGGTCAATGTACAACACCAAAGTCACAGGTAATTAATTATTCTGTAGACTGCATTTGAAGACAGTAAGACCAACCATCAATAAGCCGTCAACATTCTGACTTTTAATTTTATAAAGACCACACTGTTAAACATTTTAAGTAAAAGAAGCAAAAAACCACCCACAAATATGAAAAAATACCCCAAAAAATCATAATTTCTCAAAAATACTATGGTTAAGATAATCAAAGAGGTACATTAAATGTTAAGGGTTCTTTTTACTATAAAACTTACCTATAGGATTTCTGTCAAAAAACAAGACAGGAGCTTTCAAAATGGACTGAAACATTTTGTTGTGCAAAGTCTGACCAGAATTAACAAGAACTTGAAACACCAGAAGACTTCTTATTATGCCAAACAGTATTGTAGCCACCGTTAAACCTGAAATTCAAAAAATATGGACAGAGCATGCATACAGATGTGGATCTTTCACAAGGAAGAGAATTTAAAAATAAAACTGAACTAAAACCAAATTCTGCTGACTTCTGTATATAGAAGAATCCAAACTTAAGCCTAGGGACTCAGACTGAGCACAGAACATAGATATCTTATATTGTCACTAGCTTCAGTTACTATCATATCATTGATTTAAACAATTTATCTTTTTCGGTTTGAAAGAATCGGTGCCTTATAGAAATGTAGGAAATGTCTGTTAAGCCATGAAATAAATCTGTATTAAAACCTTCTGCATAACAGCTCTGCTAAGAAATTCATTTCACAGTGCCGTGTATAATTGTGGCTTGCAGAGGTCACTGTGAAGATTCAACATTTGCCAGCAGGTATTAACCAAGTAATATATACATGGCTATTTAGAGACAACCTTGAGTTATTCTCAATCAGCCCAAACCACTCATGCCATTCTTCCCCTTGTAAACCACATCAAATCATTTAAATTATATGTATTTCTTTAACATAGTACAAGATGCATCCCTTATGCCATGTGAAATAGAGCCCTTCTAGGGAACTGGTCTGCATACTGTTTGTCTTTCTTCTGGGCACATTTCCACTTACAAGACAGGGGTGCTACAGGGCAAAAACAAAGAATCATGAGATTGCTGCTGCTGCTCTGTTTGCTGTGTATAATCTTCAATGTGGCTGCCCAAATTCCCAGTTGATGACGGTGAACAGTGAAGGTGTTAACCTTATGTTTGGCAGTGCTTCCAGGTGATCTCCTCCAGAAACTAAGCATAGCCACAACAAGCCCAATGCTCAGGCCTTGAGGACACCCTTAAGTTAGACCCTAACTATCAACATAAAACATTGCTTGTTCTAAGGGCAGGTTAAAACTGGATGCAATTCAGGTACAGCTATAGCAACAACGGGAAAGAGTGAGGTTTTAGATTATATGATGTGGTTAAGTCAATCAATCATCCTCCTTACTGTTGCATCCTCCCAGGATGTAATAAAAGGTATCACTATTTCATTTATCTGCTTGCTGTTTATTGCTCATGTTCTGCACAGTGCTGTTTTTAAGAAAAAAGCACATGGCTAGGACGAGAGCTTGTTTGCCTTGTCCTGAGTGCTGTATTCTGGGTCAGGTAAAAGAAAACAACATTTCCAAGAGTAACTGCATGTACCCAAACAGGAAAGCTGGGTCATGCAAAAAAGGATAAGAAGAGGTACTAAGCAGGAGTCTGTGTCAGAGCCCATGGCTAACAGCAGTCAGTGGGAGCGATGGAGGGGGAGCACGTCCAGGGAATCCCACATTTCTGTACAACTTGACTCAGACTTAAAAGCCACGGGAAGCCGCTGGCATGACCCTCACCAAATGAACCACCTGAAAAGCCCTAGTGGCTGGGGAAGAGGGGGAGGAATGACACTTACTTTCAAGTCCTTCATCCGGTCTGTCTCACACTGAAGGTTTTTGCCTTCCCCATTTACAAGCCTGCCACCCCAGTATGAGGTAGACAAGGACTCTTTGCATCCTCTCTTTACAGAAAAGGTGTGGAATTGGTACCTCAGTTCTGTCCAGTGGGGATTCCCATTAAGAGAAATTCTACTCTTCTAAATCTTTGTCTCATAGAAACAACAAGGACTACGAAGGAACACCTGGGTTTCCCCCCCCCCCCCCCCCCCCAAACATTGGCAATCAGAAATAAAAATGTTAAATTGTTTTATACAGTTTCAGAGGTTATAGAAAAAGGTAAGTTACATTGTTATGTACTTCATATGAAACGTACTATCTTTTTATAAATTATTCAACTTCACCTAAAATTTTGCGTTGGTAACTCAATGCTGTCCAACTATTGTAAATAGCTCACTAAGAAATCTGAACATTTCAATATAAAGGTAACTTTTGCTGTTCTGCTATCTAGAATAAAATTTTCTGTAACACAGTTTAGATTATATGGTCAGAGAAAGCCAAGTTTGCCACACTTAATCATACTGTGCAGTCCACTGGAACAGCTCATGAAATAAGACATTACATGGAGAAAATAAGAGCCAAGTTTATCTGGCTCCTAAATTGTTTTTTCCCAGATCAAGTACAATGTTTTCTGTCAAGCGCTTAAATAATGTGGATTCCCCAAAAAAGAAAAAACAAACAAAAAATCCTCCACCTCTTCTCTTACCCTTGAGAGATGTTTCTGAATACATTCAATGCATATTCTTCTGGTATTCCACCTGTTTTCTCAGACCTATAATTTACATCTCCATCAAGAAATTACCATACCATACAAAACTGTACATCACTAGGAAGTGCTAAATAGCAGAGTCTGAAAGAGTATTTCTACACAATTTTTCTGTGTCCATTTTTACTACATTTCAGAGCAGTATTTCAAGATGTTTGGATGCCTGAATACAAGGATCAATGCCCTTTTCTGGATATTTAGAAGCATTTGGCTACCCATTGACATATATTGAAATGTTTTTTAACATTCTGCTTTGCATACCCATCTAAAATGTTTTTTAAAAACTGATTCTTTTGCTATGGCACTTCAGAAGAATGTAGCCATCACAAGTTTTAGAACAGTGCAAAATGAAGATCCATTTCTAATCCCTCTTACCCATCCATATAATGACTGAAGATTTAGCTGAATGACCATTAGCATAAACAATAACCACAACCTTATGGTGACTGACTTTTTGAATACTCAGTCATCTGTTTACTTTCCAAAATCCAGGCAAAGCAAATTAAAGAGTCTGCATTCAATCTATTTCTTCCCCCCCCCCCTTTTTTTTTAAATTTTATTTATTCCAATTAATTTAGTCAGGAAGCAAGGCTCAGGCTCCTAATCTGTTAAAACATTACTCAGTTACTGCTAGAAATCACATTTCACTACACTGTTGTTACTTCAGCCCTCTAAAAACCATTATAACAGATAATAAACAGTTATTTAGACACACACATGTGCACGTGTAATTACCTGCGTAAATTCCCAAATAAAAGTTAAGGTCTAGATGTTCAGTCTCATTTGCTCCATTATTTCCATTTGTTGTGACATTCAACATTTCTTGATGATTTGCCCTGTGGAAATGCATACACAAGACAACAGTCATCAAAATCACATTCAGCTCATGTATTCATACTCAATATTCATGAGTACATTTAACTGTTTCTAGATTCAACTCTGTTGAAATGTTTAGTTCAAAAGATCTCATCTACTGATGTTTACATGCATCCCACCGTAAGTGGAAGATATCACAGGTTACACTTCAGCATAAAGTTTAAATTTTTTTCCACCACAAAATGAATGGGGATCAGAAGTTTCCTAGGACAGATTTCCCTATCCCTCCTCCTTCCACTTATACAACACCGATTTCTATTAGGCAAACAGCACCCAACTGAAAAGGCAGAAATGACTGACAGTTATTATCATCAACTTACCAGTAAGAAAGCCACCAGTCCTGGAGCACATATGCCACCTTAAATAAGAGAGGTAAATATAAGAATCATCTTACAAAACGAAAAAAAAATTAGAAAATTAAATTTCCTTGCTATTCTTTCATGTTCTCTGGGAAAACATCACATATTCAGGAAAGTATGCCATCCAGTCTTTCAAGACCAGAAGCAATTTGCAAAGCACATTAGAAGGTGCATTAGAGCCCTCTACAAAGAAAGAGGTTACCTTAAATTACCTTACATGATAGTAAACTTAAAGGAAAGCAATACACTTAAGCAAACAAAATACAGCAGCTCTTCCTGATGTATGTTAATTGCACATTAAAGAACTCACTTTTTCAGTTCCTAAATTTGCTACTAGAGATATTCCAAAATGCTTTTTGATTAACAAACTTTCTGATGTTACCAGTCCAGAAATTTGTGTTTACGGGAGATAATTACCAGAAAGTGGGTTGAAGGAGGATGAGAGAAAAGAGGGAGGGGAAAAAACGCCTACTGCCACCTTCCTTCTGTGTCGAGAAGTGACTACAAACTTGTAACAGGGGTTATTTATCTTAAAATACACCTCTGTTCACATGAAATTTAAAGTTCTGGACAGCCTACTGCAGAAATTTGATCTTACTTGGCTATCTTTCCCACAGACTCAATTCAAGGACAAGCAAAAAGGAAGCCACATGTCTAAATACAGAGACTATTTTTACCAGCCAAGACCAATCGTTTCCATGAAATGAATTCAAGCTTTCTCAGCAGAAAACAGAGAAAAGGGCAGTAAGCTATCTCCATGCAACTTCCACAGCTCACCATTTCTTTCAGTAGGTTTGAAAATAATTTCCCTTGTTTAAAAATTCTTTTACATACCTGCTATAGTTTGCATTACACACAATATTTACCTATCCTCTTCCTCACTTGCTTCTTCTGCTAAACAGTGACCCTCCTTCTAGCCCTTCTCATAACCTACACTTACCAGCAGACAAGCTTTTCTGGTAACACTTTTGCTAGACCCTGTCCTCCCATACCCAGTCAATCTCTTTACACTCCTTCAACTAGAAAACTACTGATTGTTCAGACTTATTAAACACTATTTTATATACCTTCTGATTTTGTTCTCTATCTCCAAAAACTAGACTGCCTTATAATGTCTGTGTCATGCTGCCAGTAAAATAATTATTTTATTGAAGTATTAAAAGGGTTGAAAAATAAGGACGAGTGCAAGACCTTTCAATGCTGTACCAAAACTTTGTGCTGATATATAAAATTTGATGAGTATACTATAAAATTATTAAAGAACACCATGTTCCCAAATATTTTAGCTGAAACTTCACAGTAAGAAGCATATACTATGGTAAAAAGAAAAAAAAAAAAAAAAGAAAAAAAGGCAAACCGAAAATATACTCAATATTTTTTGTAGCTCCCAACAACTTACCTGCGCCAAAATATTGAATAATAACAGTATAAAAATCACAAAACAGTTTGCTCCTGCAGTGAAATATTTTCTGTAAACCTTAAAGTTTATTTTTCCTTCAGAGCGGCTCTCCTCTGGCACTGTAGCCAGTGCATTTTCGGCCTGAAAAAAAACAAAAACAAAACCAAAACAAACACCATCAATCTTGCAGTTACAGATTCAGACTAAGCCACTTGAAAGTCATGGTTCAGAATTAGCAAACAATTAAATAAGGATATAGAGTGATTATGTATATAAAAACTTCAATATCAGAACTATAGCTTTAACAAAAAAAAATTGTCTCAGTGCTGTAATACTGAAAAATCTACTCTGCAAAACGACACTATGAGGATTTTATTTTGCATGGCATCACAGTATGTTGTGTGACTTCACTTACAGCCAGAAATATTTACTCTAACTGACCACTAAACCAGGCTTTTCTTTTCTTATATATTATCTTTATCAGGGAGTGTAGTGATAGGACAAGCAGTAATGGGTATACGCTGAAAGAGGGCAGATTTAGACTAGACATTAGGAAGAAGTTTTTCACCGTAAGGGTTGTGAGACATGGGCACAGGTTGCCCAGAGAAGCTGTGGATGCCCCATCCCTGGAGGTGTTCAAGGCCAGGCTGGATGAGGCTTTGAGCAACCTGGTCTAGTGGGAGGTGTCCCTGCCCATGGCAAGGGGGTTGGCACTTGATGATCTTGAAGGTCCTTTCCAACACTAACCATTCTATGATTCTATGATCTTCAGTCATACCAGCTCTGAAAACTAAGGCCTTGACTTTGGAAAGATTCTGTCTTCAGAATGCAAGTGTGTGTAACCTTTCCTTTTCAGAAAAGTATTTGAAGAAAATATTCTTCTGCAAGTATGCACCAAAATCAATCAACACATGCCCAGAGTAACAAATTACCCATAAAGTTCTAATCACCTCCCTGTAAGTACCAACAAAGCATCTGTTAGTAGGGAAA
>NW_010100887.1:137238-150022 GCF_000699245.1 Pterocles gutturalis
AATGACAAATGAGAAATCATAGTAAGCAAAAATAGATGGGAGACATTGAAAGACAGAAAAGGAAAAAAATGAGACAGGCATAAAGAAGGTAAAAGAACTATTCAAATGAAAAAAATTCTTTTTTTTCTGTTTGTTTGGGGTTTTTTTGTTTTTTACAGTATATGTGATAGAAAAAACTGGTGCCAGTTCAGTGGACATAAAACACTTGATTTTTGTTGTCAGCAGACATGGTTGTACAATAGCAATGGAATCAACAGACCTGACTCGGATGTGAAAAGAGAAATCCCAGCTACTCGCCTATACAAGAAGAGAAGTCTTTCTTGGTTTTCTGTTTCTCCAGCCTCCCCCGGCCCCATCCAACAGCTCTAATGCTGATAAAAAGTTTGATGCACCTTTGTGGATTTAACAGTGGAGTCACCACTGGGACATTAATAATATCAGATAAGTTTACTGCTTTTGGGCATAAAACCATTCCTCCAAAAATGTATGAAAACCAAAAGTCTGTAGTATTCTTTTATTTTTGTATCTCACTGCTTTTCATTATAGAAAATATTACATATTCACACCATAAAGGTGACAATCATCAGGGACACAACACAGAGATTACTTGTTCCATGTGTTCCCTGGACACAGTGCTAGCACAAGTCTAGCAGGGTTACAGGGCTCCTGCATGGTTTTGTGTGAATGCAAACATGCCAGCAGAAGGCCACCTCTGGTACAGAAACCTTACGGCTGCTATTGCACTGTGCAGACCAACAGGTAACAAGGCACCCGGAAGTCAAGCTGGCGCCATACAAAGTGTTCTGTCTTTACCAAAACAAGGGCTGGGGAGAGCAATGCAGCGGTGGCCCCAGATTGCCTGCTCAGGGACAGCTAAAGATCATGTGGGTATGTTAATGCCAGCCATGCAACTGCAGACTTTGTACAAAGCCACTGCTTCTGCATGCACTTCCCAGAGCTCAGGATTTCAGAGAAAGCATTAACTTGAGCTCAGCACTGCACAACCAGACAGAACCCACCCAATACAGTGGTGCTGGCCCTTTAAACACTGCTGTTAGAGGACAGGATGAAGGAAGCACAGTGCGGTGTCTTTGGACATCTATACGAATGGGAATGCTTCCTGCATCCAGCAGAGCTGATGCTGAACCTGAGAAAGCTGAACAGAGCAGTGCAGAGCTGTGGGATGCCTGCCCTCTGCAGTCCAGGTGGCAGGACTGCCAGCCAAGCACTGTGCGAGGCAGATCCCCCTGGGCGAGCTCTCATTTATGCAACCCAACAATCCCAATTCAAACGCAGCACGGAAAGCCCTGCAATAAGCAGTTTAAGTTAAAAACTAGACAGACAAAAATTGAGATACGTCTATCCCTTGAGCACTCACAGGTGGTTGTTCCACTGCTCCATCTTTCTGTGATTGGACAGAAGAGTCCTGGGACCAGACAGAGGACTCTGAGAAGGTTCGGTTCCGGGCAGACTTCAGGTTGGGGGTTCCTGGAACTGACGGCTGTTCTGCCTCCTCATCTTTTTTCAAAAGGGAAGCAAAGTCGATGCCAGATCTCAGGAACTCCGAATAAGTACCTTTCCCCACCATTTTACCCTACAATTAATATAAGCTTTAATTATCTTCATTATACAATTCTGTAAAGGACAATTTTTCCTGTCTATCCCTGATGCCTCTGGGGTTCTGCACTTGCTAAGCACACATCCCACTGCAGTAACTTAGCTGAAGCCTCTATCAGTTTCTCATTTAGAAGAGCAGAAACAAGATCTTCACCCTTTCACCAGTCCCTTCCCAGCAGCTACCCAGCCCGAGCAGCACACAAACAGGATGACAACAGTCCCAGCTACAGCCAGGTGAGAATTACCTTCCTGGAGAAGCTGCAGGAGACAACCATGCAGCTTTAGGACAAGCTGTTAAACTATATACACAACCACCAGTCTTTTTATATTACTCCAGGCTAGGGGTAAACAGTAGTTTAATTTTCTGGTCCTCACAGAGCTCTACAAGGAGCAAGACAGACCATTTCCACACTTCTTACACCTCTATCACAAACTTATTTCTAGAAAGCTACTGTAACTTTTAAAGAGATCTGAATGGGAGGAAAAACATGGTTAGTGTCCTTTTTTTGCACCTTTGTGATGCATCTAAAGTAATTTCATGTACTTCACTACACAACCTAAAAAGAAAAAAAAAAATCTGAAGTTCTTGCATTTCCCCTCTACCCATAAGTATCTGGTACAACAAAGTTTGGAAGGAACCAGTTTCACTGAAGGCCTGCTCGTTCTCAAAGGTGTCTGTGACTATTTCTCAGCCTTAATTCAAAAAAGGGTTTGGTTGCAAAATCAACATAGTTCTTCGTTCACACAAAAGTGTAAGAAGCAAGGATAAAAGCAAAGCATTAACATAGTCCCAAAATAAGTCTTATCTCACAGTATACTATACATATGTAAGATAAGAATTAATACATAAGATTATGTATGTGCACGATAAAATTCAGAAACAGATTTTCCAGGGAAGGTATTCTTAGAAAAATCAGCTTATTTAATTAATAATTATAAATCTTTAAAAACATACATGGTCATTAGTAGACAGAAAATATATTTACAAACAACAAAATAAAAATCTTTAATTGCTTTTTTGTCATTATTAGATTAAAAAGGATAATTAGAAAGTATGTTAGATATAAAAGTACAGACACTGCAATCACTTACATCTTTTAAAATTAGAATCTGATTTGCAGCATGGAGATATTGCAGCTGGTGAGTGACCAAAACAGAGATCTTCTGATGTAAGGCTTGACAAATACATCTGCAAACAGAGGGAAAAATTAATTAAAAAATGAAGTATCCTAAAACATTTTGATTATTTCTGGAAAACGTCTTCTATTCAGTTATACTGTGTTTAAAATACCAAAAAAAGATGCCCATGCTGATTAGATTTATAAAAACCATACTTAACAAACATGTCCCTTATTTAACCTCGTAAGTTTTCAAGGTAAGGAAAATAAATTTCATATTCTGGTCTGGGGTGAAAGAGGAGGAAATATCTTAAGGACATTTCACTAAAATTGTCTTAAACATCCTCCTAACAAACTGAATTGTAAAGGGGGTATTTAACAAAAGATTAAACTAACCAAAAGAGAAAGCAGGGCAACATAGTGTGGCCAATTATGGAAAAATACAGCCAATCAAAGTATCTTCTTTCAGGTGAGCTTTCAGCGAGCCACTGAGAGTCCTGGAGAAGCAAACAGTCCTACTGATCTGAGCTACATCCAGGTATTTACTGAGGTAGAGGAACAAGATCTGTCAACCACCTCTTCCCATGGAATCAGGGCTTACCTTCCTCTCTAATACCTTACCTGCATACCCTAGAGGCTTCCCCATTTTTGGATTTGGAGAGAGAAGTGAAAAAGGGACTGGGCACACCAGAACCAGCTGGCAAGTACAGTTTAATCCCATACAGTTTTAGCAGAAAAGATATGTAGTATCTTTTCAGCAGAGCCTTAAAGGCTGCCAGAGACAAAAAAAACCCCACAAACAAAAAAACCCCAACAAACCCCAAAAACATAGCAGTGGAGCAACAGTTTACAAGTGCAGAGGTCTGCAAGCATGCTCTTCGTGTTCAATGGGGACAGCACAGACACAACTGAGTATCCAATACTACCAACACCTCGCTGCCTTCATCCCCACAGTAACACAGCAGGGAGACAAACCCTTGGAGAGGACACCTGTTTCTCAACTACTGGCTATCTTAAGAAAACACGGAAAACTGATATTGTCTAGAACTGAAGTGTCCAGTGAAGGTGTATACGTTAGTATTTTCCATTTGGACCAGGAGTGCCTTTCTGAAGGTAGTCTCCCAGTTGTGCCTGTGCCTCACACTGTTGAGTGTTACGGGGCACGTGAACTGGACTTCTAGACAAAACCAAGCAGGAACACACACTTCGGTAGTACCCTTCATCGGTATTCAGCAATGAAGCCTGAAGGGCAGGGCGGCAGCCTGCTCAAAGCAGAACCTTCTGAACTGCACAGGGACCTTGGCACCGTTCGTTTTTCTCCACAGATCCACTCCTGTTGGGCTCATTTTCGCTAACACGCTGGCTCCCATTTGCTAGCATGGCACAGGAGGGTGGCACTCACCACAAAGGAAAAACAACCTCATCCAAATACTCTCCTCATTCTCAAAAAAACCACAGGCAAAACCACTGCAATCCAATAGTACAAGCTCAATGCAGAATGCAAATATGCAGAAAGGGGAGTAAGGCAGAAAAAGAACATGAGCTTAACAGCAATGATATCATATCGCTCACTGTGTTTCTTTATTCATGTTGCATATCCAATTAACTCCCTACACAGCTTTTAACATCTATTTTATCACTCCTACAAAGACTGTGGGAAGTAGAGTACTATAAAATGGCTAGTACCAGTACTAGTCAGCATAATTGCATGCTGAAAGTAGATTATAGTGTTCCAAACAGACTGTGCAGTAAAATTAAGTTAAAAGCAACACTCTTCCTGAGAAAGTTATATGCTTGCTATGAAGCATTCAGGAAGCAACTATAAACCCGTGATGTCGTTCTTAGGTGGCCAAGTTAACAATTAATCAAGGTATTTGCAGCAGTGTAACTATTTGAGCAGTTGCAACTATTTATACACCAAGCTCTTTGTGGGAGTATTTTTCTGGTGTGGTTACTGTCCACCTACTGAGCAGTCACTGAAACAAGCCATATGGCAACGACAGCACCAGCTGAAGACACACCACAAAACATAATGTTCAACCAAACCTATCCAGAGAACTGGACAAAGATCAGAGAGGCTACAGGATACTTATTTGCCTAGCAGGAACGCTGCCAAAAGAGAATACATCAGGTATTCACTGTGAAGGGATCTAGCTTTTCCTTACATAGTCTCAAGGCTTATATACCACTTTGATCACTGAATTTTCTGTGTGCCAGATGTATGTCTAACAGCTTACTGGGACAAACTGGGAAAAATCCCACGGATGAAATCTTTAAATCTTCATCCTGAGTCACAGTGAGACCACTGCACATTTAAGTTTGCATTTGGAAGTGAAAAAAAAAAAGAAGAAAAAAAAAGAGTTATCGCAGCATCAGAGCAAACCAATTAGAACTGTCAGAGCTGTCAGCACAGAGTCCAACATCATCTTGATCTCAGCAGAGGCGGCAAAAACGACCTCTGTGGAAATTTATATTTCCACTGATACATCAGTTCACTTGGTTGAGAATTTTTTTAAAAAACAACTCTCGATTTAATGTCTATCTGGGTAGAAAGAAGCTAGCTGAATAGCTTGTTGATAACAGGTGAGTAGAAAAATTGTTGTCACAATTCATTGGCATGGGCACAGGGAGGAAAAATCGCCACAAAGAGTGTATCCTTAGATCTATCACCGAGTTAAACAACTCACTGCTCAGACAGCTCATGAGAAAATTTTGCCATTTAAAATACTGTATCATCATGAAGCACAGAAGTTGTAAAACTAGTAAAATAGTAAGTATATACTTAACGCATGTTTCAAAGCATCAAACGACTCTTGGATTTTACAATCAAAACCTTTTATTTATTTTTATTTATTTAATATTCTCTCTCCTACTTGACAGCATCCATTCTGCAATTTACAGTGAGGATCAAGTTTGTACAGTGACTTGGCTGCCACAGAAGACTGAAGTCAGAGTTCAAAGAGAGTGTCAGCAAAACCAAACGTGATAAAAGGGCTAGCACAAAACTCAAGAGAGGTTGCTGAATTCTTGTTAGTGACAACTAAAATCTTCAGAGAATTGAAAAAAAAAAAAAACCAAACCCCAAAATAGTCCATAAGTGTTTATGTTTTTAACTGATTCACTAAAGCTGAGTTTCATTGCACATCTACTTTTAGAAATATTGCTCTGTGTAGCTGAAGAAAAGCAACCTTCAGTTCTAGGTGAAACACCCAAATCTACGTGAACCAACATCTAACAGTGTCTCCCTTTCTCAATTATGCTACAGAGAACCCAAGGAAAGCCTGCATCAGCGGGGGACAAACCTGGCCCAGGAATTCAGACATCTGCTGGAGTACGCCCAGAACTTCCACCACCTTTTTACTTGCTGTTTAAAACCTCACAAAGTTCACCTTCCTTGTGCTTCTCTGTTACTCTCAAGAGGTATACTACCCTGTTAGTTAGACTGCAAGCACATTTAATGCATGACAACGAGATAAATTACTGTACAAATTGCAGTCACCATTGCCACGTTTATTAAGTACACAGGCGCACAGAGCCTCACACGTGTGCATACAGCCAGATGAGATCTGGACAGAGAAGAACCAAAGGTTCTTCAGCCTCTTCAGTAAAAGGAAAAGGGGGATGAAGGGACTATGAAGGTTGCATCCTCTTCCCCAAGTAGGAATCAATTTAGACTTATAAGCATTCCCAAAAGAAGTTGGATGGGTTGTTCTGCATGCTTAAGCTCAACAACAGAAATTTCAACATCCTTAAAAATTTATTTCAGAGGCAAACTATCTTCACCATTACAAAATTCTTCTCTCAAGTCCAAGGTTATATCTTTTGGTGCTATTACAATCCACTACTTCCCCCACGTCTGTAGACCAGTTTATTCCTGTGTACACAGTCCCTTCACACATCAAGTCCTTCTTCACACAAGAGGAAAAAAAAAAAAAGTTTCACAAATACACTTCTTTTTTTTTTCTTTTAAGTGACAAATGGTTTTCCCCTCTTTCTTTTTTTTCCACCCTGTCCTTAGAACTTGAATGTTTATGGTGGGCTAAACTAGAGTCTGAAGCTGGTCTGCATTTTTTGGAAGTGCATACAATTGAAACATTATTCCAGTTGAGACCTTACAGGTACAAAACATAGTAGGAGGATTACTTTACCTGTACTGCCAGATACAATACCAGTCAAAAATCCCAGGGCGCAGTTTCCTTACCAAGAGCATGACATTGGTGACTCATACTGGATTTGTGATCTAGCACCACCTCCACCTCCTTTTCCATAAAACTGCTGCACTACTGATCCCTGCTTATTGTGTGTTCATGGAGCCAACACTTTGCACTTATCCCTTCTGCGTGCATCCATTAATTTACATTCTGTAACCAAGACTTCCCAAATCCCTGTTCAACTCCAGAACTGCCTGAAGCATTGCCTGGCTTTCTATAACCTGAAAATGTAGCATCAACAACCTTCATTCATCATCAGGAATACCAGACTCAGGATAAATCTCTCCAGAAATTACACTCTTCCATTTGACAAAAATAAACAAACAAACAGTATTTTAAGTTAATAAACCTAAGCAAAAATATATTATCACCCATTTAAAAAACCCTTTGCACTTTGACAGCAAACTTCTATACAATCAAAAAATAAATTAGCTTGAGCTTTAATACTGCAGAGCATGCAGCAGAAAACACTCAGAAGGCGGCCTACAACAACACAGTGCTCCTCTGTGCAAAGACAGTGTCTTGGTGCTTTCGTGCATACAAATCCTCATCTGTTCCTCCTTCCCTATCAGGTTTTCTTTCTTTGAGACAAGTTGTTCTTTAATCTTTTTAAAGTTTTTATCTCCAAGAACCAGCTTGCTTTCACCTCTGCAAAGTGTCTCTTCTTTAATGATTCCACTTTCTTCCTTACCGTTCTTTTTGCTTCTCCTTTTTAGAAGTTCACATGCAAGTTTAACTTTACTCTAGTTAATACTTACATTTGTTTCAATGGAAATAACCACTGAAATGAAATTAAAGCACATGCAGAAGTGCTCACAGGCATAAAGCCTTTGTTATATTAATTTACTTACTACATTTGCTTTCCTCTTCTTTCCCTTCAAATTTAAGTGGTTTACAGAGAACAATCCCACACTTGTTTTTGTACATTTTAAAGTTTACAAAATTTCAGAACAAAAAAAAAAAAAAAGAGTGATATGTTTGCCAGACACAAAAAACCACACACCTACTTCTTCTATGCTGTTTCTATTTCTATGCTTATCTTGCTAATAATTTATCTCCATCTCATGACAAGACCTAGCCTCCTCGGGGCTAACCTGTAAGGACAGCAGTTCCAGCACAAAAGAAAAGTCCACAAAACCCATTGCTCTGTCCTGGGCACCAGCCAGCAGTGGATGGCTGGAGAAAGTATATAAGCAAATACACAGTGATGATTCCTTTGGTACTCATTTGCAGCTTCTAGTGTCCATACATTAGGGACTCCTTGAGCCAGAGATTTTACTGTTTAACTAGCATTTTCTGAACTTTTCCTACATTAATTTAAATACCTCCCCCTTGAGCCTATTTCTGATCTAGTATTCATAGTACTCTTTTGCAACTGCACCCACAGACCACTAAAGAACACAATTATGCTAGGGTTCTCCAAATTTATTTTTGCTTACAGATCATGCGATTTAAAACCAACAACAACAAAACAGAAAACAAACAAAAAACAAAATCACACACATTGTTGCGAGATAAAAACTGTAAAATTTTAGTTTTTTGAACACATGTAGTGTACAGTGATCACAAGTTTTTCAATTTATTAGGGAAAAAACCCCTAAAAAAACCAAACCCCAGAATGCCAAGCAACATTACCACAACATATTCATACCTTTTAAACATATTCCCTACAATCAACATAACAAAGCTCAAGGAATTTCAACTGTATCATCTAAAAGTAAATAGAAATAGAGGTACATGGCATTCAAGTTTGCCCAGTACTTCTCATTAGGGCTGTAAACCAGTGCAGTGGTATCATAGGCATAATGAGATTGGACCAGGTGCGAAACAGAAAGTGGGAAGCCTTAGAGATTATCCTTGATTTAGAGAGATCCTACCTGAAAGGGAGAAGAGTGAAATCCTTAAATTTACACACCAAGTGTACACTTGTCACCCATGGACAAAGCATGTAATATGTATATGCCTTTGAACACAGCACTGATAAGTACATGCCAGGGTTTTCTTTGCTTGATTCCTCTGACACACTGCTTGTGTCTGTAATCCCCCTACAGAAATGAGACCTTGTAGCTTATATCTGCTAGTTTTAGAGGACTGATGAGCTCCCCTTGCTTTTAATTACCTACGCCACCATAGCAGCACTTTTCCTCAAAGTTCCAACATTACACGAGATCTACAAGCATACCCCACTTTGAGAGGTATGAGACTGGAAGCATTCATGGACTCCTAAGGGTTACAAAAATCAAATTACTTTAAACAGACAAAGTAAATATTCAGATCTGTATAGCTAATTAAAAAAATAAATCCTTTTACTCATTTTCCCTACTTCATTTTACTTCTCCCCTCAAGCACTTCTGGGGCTTAAGTAAGACTGCAATGAGAAATTCAGGATCTCTTAATCCATGCACTTTGCATGATGGAATTTCCTGCTCTCCTTTGCCATCAGTTAAATTCTTCCTCACCTTTTTTACAGAATCATAGAATCATAGAATGGCTAAGGTTGGAAAGGACCTTAAAGATCATCAAGTCCCAACCCCCCTGCCATGGGCAGGGACACCCTCCACTAGACCAGGTTGCTCAAAGCCTCATCCAGCCTGGCCTTGAACACTTCTGCAATTACAAAGGACATCTTTGCTACAAAACCATGCCTGCACCCTTCCCTCTCTTGCAAAGGTACACTCGGTTACCTCAGATAGCAATGGACAGACTTTTATCTCTCAGGACACCTGGTCAACATGCCAGGTGACTCTCCAGTCAGCCTCAAAATACAGTTATCCCATGACCCACTGCCCAGTTACATGTCCCTCGAGTACCCATGGGATGCTATCGCCTAATATCAAGGTGCTCCATCCGAACAGATGCTAGAGTTCATTATTGTGCGGTGATAAAGTAATTTCTTCTGCAGTTTTTATCTAGTTCCAGAAGCAAAACTGAAAGAGAAAAGCCAAATGACTATACATTCAAAACAGCTTTGAGCTAAAAAAAATATATTATTTGCAGAATTCCATTTGATAGTAGGAATGATACACCTGTGCATACCACTCCCAAGTATCATCACAACTTCAGGTCTGACTTTAAAAGATTCCCAAAATGTCCTGCAACTCTGTCTACTCTCACAAGCACAGAGGAGGAACAGAAAGAAATCAGGCTGATCATCCACTGAGACTAGCACACAGCTCCTGCTACTGGAAAAGATACAAGGGAAGAACAATACTTAGAGAAGAGCATTTGTCTCAATAACCTGATGGAATATAAATCTTAAATACACCATCTTTGAATCAGTATTTCTGGTGGGACACAATTTAATTTCTATCCAAACATGATCTGAAACCATATAATCTGTAGAAGTATGTTTCCAAAGATGCACAGGGAGAGCAGGAGTTGTCTTAGGATCCAAGCACGACTGGATGATTTTCTTAGAACATCACAGGCTACTCCAAACTTCATCATTTAAGGAAACATGGTACCATATCTGTATGGCTGACCCTCATTTCAAAACCAGAGGTCTCGAAATACCACATTCCTTAAAAGTTAATAAAAAGCTATTTTTATTAATATTTATGTATATAAAATATACGCACATTTTCACATACACGCACAAATACAGACAAAAAAATAGAACTATACCAGTGCCCCCCCAATGGGAAAAGGCTGACGCGTGCCTACCGTTAACTATCAGGAAAACTCACAGGAACAGAGTCTACAAACAACACAAAAATAGGGAATCTCCAGTTTATACCTCACTAGGCCCCATGGAATCTGACCAGGAGAGAGGAATTCATTGGCAAACTGGCTTTATCTGATCCATCATCCACGGAACAACTTGTCTGCATTATGGAGAAATTCCTAAGAGACACAATCCCTCATTAATAATATCAAGGACTGTTTTCCCACTGGAGCTGTGCTACTCACGTTCTTTCTCATTTGAAAAGTATTTATATATTTTAAGCTGTTTACTGCAGTAGCTGAACAGAATGGGGAGAAACAACAAAAGTAACAAACCAGCCATCCACAGACCATAGCTTCGGGGAATTACTGGGAACATACCTGTCTTTGATGTAAATGCATAGACTAGACACTTGTAAAAAAAATAAACATCAATATAAAATTACAAGAAAAAAAAAAAAGAGGGAGCAAACGGAACAATATCCACTTCAGATTCTCGTTAAATAACCCCATTTCTTCCATCTCATGCATTGTTTTATGCCTCACGGTTTGGACTCTGGGGAGCAGCTTGTATGAAGTGGTGTCTCGGACATTCCTCAGCACCATGTTCTAAGAAATCATTCTTTCCCAAGTGCTCTCTCTCTTCTCCACATTTCTAGCACTATTCAGGAAGCATTAAAGAACATGCCCTGCCTTGTTTTTCAAAGCTAGCTACTGAACCTAACACTCTCCCCACTAGCCCCAGCACCTTTTACAGCTGACATGAAGGCCTCAGAAGACTTCTGTTTGTAAAAAAGCTCTCCCTTAAGATTTTGAAGACTGAGGCACTACACAGTTTTCCTTGCCACTACTACTCCACCCAGTCCATTTTCTCCACAAGCTGCTTTCATTCTACTTTCATCTGTTTCGTTCGAACTGACCTAGAGTTGGGGAGGAAGATTATATGGAAGTAAAGGAAGAACCCCAGTTAGTTTTCTGAGTTTCAAGTTCTTTGAGATAATCTCTTTATTCCTCCTCATCTCCACAAGTTTATCAGCAAAACATATGCTGTCCTCACAGAGCAATGTTTTCCATCTCCTTTATGGCTTTGCATGTACAAAAATCCAGACTTCCAGTTCTGCAGTAGCATGTAGACGCTCCCAATGTCACAGCTCACATAAAACAGAATAAATTGAAGAGGCAACCTGACCTCCTTTGCAAGGCACTGCTGTACTTCCCTGTTTTCCTCTCTGTGAAAAGATCTTAAGACTTAAGGGAGAGACAGGTTAACAGCTCAGGTGGGTGCACTTTCAGAACTCAGGTACTGATACAGTCAGATGTCGGAGTTGTAGAGCAATCTTCTGCAGAAACAGAGAAGCAGGAGCTAAAGCCTGGACAGCTTCAACAGGCATTAAAGGAATTTGATAGAGTATGTGGAAGACAGAAGTAATCAACTCCATCTACCAGTCGTGGCAGGTGAAAATAAACCTGCACAGAATAATGAACATAAAGCCTGTGTATCATAAAACTCTTACTCCATACTGGCTGATGGAAACAAACAGTTGCCATTTTAAGAAATCAATAAAAACAAAACAAAACAAAACATTGATGGGGTTTCAGAGGGACCTCCAGATTTGAAACCGCAAATATCAATAGGATGTACAATTTTCAAGTTCAGATACTAAAAGCTGACCCGCGTGGGGAAAAGGAACATGCATGCAATGCTAGTCAATGCAAAATCTATGACCATTGCTGCAAGACAAGTTTTTTGTGGTGGTCTAGGGGTGGAAAGGAAGAACAACAGTAAAACCAAATTAATTCATCTATTTGGAGCGTGGAATTCAAAGGATGTAAGTATGCTCAAGAAAATGCTCTCGTTTAAGGCTTCAACCAAAGCCCACTGAATTCAGTCAATTGAATTTTTTCTTTCTACTTCTAATAAATTCTAAATTATAACTTCTGGTATCAAGAGATGCAGGCTATGAAGAAGCAAGGATGAAACAATGCCTGGGAATAACTGGATTATTCTCATACCCACTATGTGTTGCAGATTAGGCAGTTTGAAAGAAGAGAGAGACAGAGAAGAGGAAATTTTTTGCAAAGAGAATCTGACTTTTAATGAACACTATCCCATTTCTTCAGGAATAGAGGAAGGTCCAATATCTCTCTCTTTCATGGTAAGCATATACATTCTCT
>NW_010100887.1:150053-180635 GCF_000699245.1 Pterocles gutturalis
TTTCTGCTCTCCACAGTCTAGTCTGCTCTGCAGGCCACAGTTCCCTGTTTCACCTACCTGAGAGAAATTTCAACCATTCAAGAACCAAAATGAAAAATAATTCAAGAATCTAAGACAGTTCTGTTCTTTTCTTTAGCTATTTGAATTAAGTGCTTATTACCACACAAATAAAGCTGCAGCAAACTGAGAAGTGATTCAAAATCCTACCCCATATTATTCTTCTCTCAGCACTAATATTCATAAAACCCATATTCATAAACCCAAACACTCATGTATGAAATCTGACACTTTCCTTAAGAAAATGGCATATATTCCCTGAAGAACAAATCTAATGATAATAGCTTCAAAACAGACTTTTACAGGGCTTTTAAAAATAAAGAATAAAATGAAAGACAGACACAGGAAAAAAAACATTAATCTTCAAAATACACAAAATAGAGGAAAAATAAATGCAGAAAGTGAATGTATTAAGTTTTGTGAAGAGATCCATCTCCCCAAAAATGCCTTCAAGTTTCTCTGCAAGGAATTATAAGATAACAAATGTATTTTAAATTAAAATAAAGCAGTAACATACTTTTCAAACAAATGTCTTCCAACTTCAGCATCTACTGCACTCAGTGGATCATCCAAAAGATAGATATCTGCATCTTGATACACAGCTCTAAAAGGTTTAAAGAAAAGTCAGTATCAAAGTCTTACATTTGTTTACTTTAGTCACTGAATTCTGACAATTTGTAAATTTTATAAACAGCAAAAACAACTAGCCTGGCCAGATTTACACGGGCCTTCTGTCCCCCACTCAGCGTAGCTCCACGATCTCCTATTACTGTGAGGTCACCATTTGATAATAATTCCAAGTCCTGTGAACGTGAAAGAAGAGATAGCAAGATTTTTTTTTTTTAATCATTTTAACCTCAAAGACTGACAAAGCTGTTTCAACATAACATTTTCTTATTTGAAAAATATTAACTTATCATCTCACATTAAAATACAAGGATTCATACTAAATGAAATATCTGCAGTTACTTTATGACTTTGTATCTTCAGCAAAAGATAATTAGAAAGCAGGAAAAATAGGTGAGAACTTAAAATTCACTTTTTCTACAGCTTTACCAGAGGGAAGTACAGTACTATTCTTAGTGTTACAAGGAATATTTGCTGGTGATTCAAAAAATCAAACGAAAAATTATGAAGCATAACAGTAAATTAATTATTTTTTACTAGAACAAAATGAGCTGCCACTATAAATAAAGCCGAACTACTATCAGTAAATTATCTTCCATTTCCTAATGTGCCCAAGAACTGCATTACTTTTATTCTTACTGCAATGTATGCAAGAGAAATAACCACAACATTCATCACATAAGTTTGGTTAATTTACAGGGCTTGGGACCATGAGTAAGAGAAAAAAATTATACAGTGTTCCATGTCATATTATTGTATTTCCTATTCAGGAAATACAGAAGTTTCATATTAAGCTATAAAACATATTCTGAAAGTTTATTCACAGCTTTTGAAAAATATATTAACTTGAAAAAAAATTATTAAAGTAAATCTACCATCAAAGATGAAGTGGGGGTTTTTTAAATGCAGTTTTCTGTCTTTTAAAGTCACTGCAACCTGAAGTTTAGACAACAGCATATGACTGAATATCAGCAGGCGATATTAAAACTCTATCTACCATGTGCAAAAACCTTGCAACAAAATTTTCATCACAGTAACCATCTGCTTTTCACCTGTGTCGCTGCTGACACAAATATCATAACATGCTGCATAAAACCTTTTAGCTGCCAAGCAAAATGTCTGTTTCTTGACAAATCCGGCTTAATCCTCTTCTGTATTTCATGTCAGAAACTCCTTCGCACAGACCTTTCAAAAAATTTTTTTCATAAAGCTACTTGGGCTCAGCAAGTTCTCCAGTATATAACACTACGGTTCTTTTGATAGCCATTAGCAATGCAAAATACATGATATACGACATGTATTTTTTTTAAAAAAAAGCATATAGGATATTTACAAAATGGAAGTCACACGTCCTGCTAGCTTGATCTTTTGTTTCCCACCTTTTATTGTATTTACACACACACCTATACCATAACATCAGTGAAAAGAGCTAAATATTATTATGAAATTAAATAATTGGTAATAGCTTTTTCCAAATTTGTCTGTGCTTCACATGAGCCACACCTCCCTCTAGTGAAAGTTTTAAGAATTACAAGAATGTGCTTACACAGGGATGTAAAAAAAAAATAAAAAAATCACACAACTGTTAAGCGATAGGATTTATTTCACATGCTACTACTAATAATAAATTCTATATATTATATATTGCAGCACATGCCACAAGTCTGAAAGAACACTAAAATAAAAGCAAAGATCGTCAAAATAAAACACACAAAGAGAAAACCATACCTTCTTAAGAGCACAGACTTTTAAAACTTTTTCATATTTCTCTTTCTCATATTCCTTGTCAAACAGTATATTACTTCTTACTGTACCAGAAAACACCCAAGGCTGCTGAGAAACATAGGCAATTTTTCCAGTAACATTTATCAAACCTTTGTCTTTAGGCAGCTCACCAAGCACAGCACTTAAGAGTGAAGACTGGAAAAGATTTAAAAAAAAAATAAAAATTGAAACATTTGATTGCATTAAAGACATCACAGACACTGAGCAGTGTTTACTGGCACGATGGCCTATTTCATCCTGTCACTCAAACTGCCCTGCAATTCTACTGCTGACAGCAGAAGAGGCCTAGTAGCCTTTACATGCAGTCTAGAAGCATTGTACAAAGCACTGTTTAACTCTGAACCACCTCCTCCCCACCCCTAAAAAGACATCTGCCTTTCTTGAATGCCAGTATCCCGATGTGAAACGTGTTATTATACACAGAAAGGAACTGTATATTTTCAAGTTTCTAATCACATTTAACAGATTCATAAAAACCCTACAGAATGGAGTAAACATTAAGACTTACTTTTCCAGCTCCTACAGGACCAATCACAGCCAGTAATTCCCCTCGTCTGACAGTAAATGAAACTTGTTGAAGTGCTGGACTTTCTAAACTCTATGGATTTGAGAAAAAGTTAGGCTTCCTCAGTAATGAAATATGCACCATCAAAACAACTCTTTAGATAAAAACAGAAAACAATGCACGTAAACCACTACAAATTAACAACTCATATGCTCACCATAGTTTCAGGCATACAGTTTGCCTCCATGTGATCCTTCACCACAAGCAAGTAACACAAATGAAAAAAAGATTAAGGAATAAAGAACCCAAAGGCAGCAGAAGCAGTGCATCCTCACTGCAGCTCAGCACAAGGCTGGGGCAGCAGCCTCCGAAAGAGGAGCTCTCTGCTCGCCATTGCACCAGCATTCCCGGCCCTGGCACAGCATGCTCAGCGACTCCAAGTAGCCATACAAATGCTGGAAAAAGGGAGGGTTGAGCTCTCTCAGCGCCCCAGGAAAGCCAGGTCTGTGTTTGCTCTAGTCAAGGCTCTATCCAAAGTGAAAACAGAAAAATGCCGTTTGATTTCACACAACTTTGTTTCGTACATCATGGATTCTCAGAGACTTTTCACAGACAACATAGCACACCATTTGTGTGAAAATATATTACCCTAGGATTATTTGTTCAATATTCCTTTTTAGTATGCCTATCCTTTATGTTGCACTATTGATAAGAGCTTATTTCCCAACATATTTTGCACTTCTGCTATCAAGGTTGTAAAAATGCCTATTTCTTGTTAAAAGAAAGGATGCTCATGTCTTTAATAGCTATGCTAAACCGCAATTCCTAAGGGCCTGATGCAGCTCCCTCTCATTAAAGCAAAACATCCTTGTAACAGGATCTGCCTTTACATGCATCTTAGACCGCTCTAAGCATGACTGACACTAAAATGCAAACAGGAAAATATAGGCATTTAAAAAAAAAAAGAAAGAAAAGCAGCTGGATCGTGTCTTAGTACTTCTTTTGAAGGACCAAAAGAAAACCCAGCCTTAAGCTTCAAGAAATAAGAGCAATGTGAAGAACACCTAGTGTACTTAGTAACAACTTGTAGATTGTTTAAAATCTCCAGACACCCTTTGTAACTCAAGAGGCTGAAGAGGCCACCACCTAACTCTGCATGAAAGACGCCTCATGACTGAGTGCTGGGGCTGCGAAAAGGGGAAGCTTGCAACTCGTCTCAAATTATTTGGGAGAGACACAGGTACAGCATCCATCCACACCTATGAAGGCTGGGAGAGCTGGGCTAGCACGCATGTGCTAGAGAAATACTCAGTTAGGCAGCACCACGCCCAGAGTTCAAAGCTGTACACCCCCCATCAGAGCTCCCACCTCCCAGAAGCACCATGGGGTTCACACGAAGTCAGTGTCACACTGTGAGAACCCAAACTTGTGCACATTGTGGAACTCTGAGAAACCACTTTTGCTGCTGTTACTAATTTCCACAAGGTGGCATCAACGGGACTCTCTTCCTTTTCTCCACCCCCCTTCATCAGCATTTTACAATTAATTTGATTTCTTGGTCCAGAGTACACAGTTCAGGTGCTCAGCTACTGCTAAGGTCAGGGGAACTCTACCAACTTCTGTCAGGCAAGGCTTTTTTTTTTTTTTTTCCTAATGCGAAGTTTGTAGGAGGAGAATATATCTCTTATTAGATCATGGAATTAAATTACATGGAAAAAGTAAATAATCTTTCAGACACGCAGACCCTTCTTCAGATGTCTTGAGGTTGTGCTTCTGTATTCACAAAAGTACAAAGATATTTCCACCCACACTCAGGTTTTAAAAAAAAAACAAAACATAAGAGCCTGAAAACATTACAGAAAAATTCAAAAAGGTTTTTAAACTATTACCCAAATATATTAAAGCACTATTGTAAGATATCAAAGACTACACAAAAGTAGTAATGCAAGCAAACAGCATGGCCACAAACACCCATGGGGCATGGTACTTTCACAGAATAGCACTCCTTATAATTAAAGATAATTTGTCCTGAATTCATCACACCTATATTTAGGCACTAAACTCAGGCACTTTAATTAGAGCACAGACTAATATTACAGCTAAATTAATCTGACAGCTCATTACCACCAAATGTCCCATCTCCCCTGTGCCCAGTCAACTATCCGCGTCTTTCACTTCCCTTCCACTGCCACTTGTTCTTGCCTGGCCTTGCAGACAGGTTGCTCATGGGACTCAGCTACTATTCCTTTATCCCTCTGAACTGGTTCACCACAGGGTCGTACATACGAGCATTAACACCAGCACAAGGAAGGGAACAGAGACACAGAGTATGAGGCCAGAAGGTCAGAAGAATGATCCCCTCAGGGGCAGCAACGTCTCAGGTGAGCTTGCACAGACATTACACGTCCTACAGTCAAGAGAAAGAAGCAATTTATCCCATTTATGGGATAGAGATCACATATTGCATGGAAGTACTATACCACTTGGGTTCCTCATTTAACATTACAAGGGATAAATTTGGCCTCTGTTCAAATTGTTGAATTTTAAATCTAAAGTTGCTCAGCTGAGCAGACAAACTGTTTTGTAAACTCAAGGCACATCAACAAAAACCCATACTGAATAATCCCTACTTGCATGCTGGTATCAGACTAGCCTGTGGGACTCAGATAATACTTGCCTTAGTAAAAGAGTGTGACCATGAATTAATTGGTTTTGTTTATCTTTTGATAAACTGTGATACACCATGTTAGGTTGTTTTCCTAAAAGTCTAGTTCCTTTTTTACTTCCAGTGATTTTGGATTTGTGGGTTGTTGGTTTTTTTAGTATCTCTTTTGGCTCATACCTTTAAAAACAAAAAACTATTATCCTGCTGGTACAGTGTCTAAATAGAGATCCAAAGAGTCATGAGAAACTTAAGTCAGGGTAGCAAGCTAAGTTGGTTACTTGACAAAGGATAGCATATTTTTATTAGGGCTTTTATAATTCCGCTCTTTCAGAACTCATAATCTTTTCAGTGAGCAACTCTGTAAAATTATTTTGCGTCATTGTTAAAGTATGTAAGAGAAACTTTCTGAGATTCTTTTAATATAACAGAATATCACAGAAATATCATACAATCATTAAGGTTGGAAAAGACCTCAAGGATCATCAAGTCCAACCCAACACCACCTAACTCACTAAACCATGTCCCTAAGCACCACATCTACACGTTTCTTGAACACCTCCAGGGATGGTGACTCCACCACTTCCCTGGGCAGCCTGTTCCAATGCCTGATCACTCTTTCAGTGAAGAAATTTTTTCTAATATCTAGCCTAAACCTCTCCTGGTGCAATTTGAGGCTGTTTCCTCTTGTCCTATCACTTGCTACTTTAGAGAAGAGGCCAGCACCCACCTCACTACAACCTCCTTTCAGGTAGTTGTAGAGAGTGATAAGGTCTCCTCTCAGCCTCCTCTTCTCTAGACTAAACAACCCCAGCTCCCTCAGCTGCTCCTCATAAGACCTGTGCTCCAGACCCTTCACCAGCTTTGTTGCCCTTCTCTGGACCTGCTCCAGCACCTCAATGTCCTTCTTGTGGTGAGGGGCCCAAAACTGAACACAGGATTCAAGGTGCATATTCAGTGGTTCTGAGAGAACTGTTCTTCTCCCACAGACACTGCAATTCAGTATTAAAATGAAAATTACATTAACAGTTTTGTGGGTGGTTTGTTCGGGTTTTTTTGGGTTTTTTTTTTGTTTGTTTGTTTTAAACCAAAAGGAAACCAGTAATTCCAGTCATGCTGCTCTGCTTTATGCAATATAAACAACTCATGAAAAAAAAATGACGGTGTTTTATGGTCCTATTATGCAACCATTTCCTATAAATCGTTAACAGTGGTACCGATGTTGGTTTGGGAGGAAAACAAAGACTAAGAAATACATTCCATTTTGCATTAGAATGTATACACCACTAAGTTTTTCATATCAGTTAATGTCTCAGAAAGAATTAATGTCACAGAGACAACTCTGAGAAAGTAAAGTACAATAATGTAGCAATTTTATTTTCTAGCTGAGTAGTAGTAGTAGTAGATCCTCACATGTATTTTCACACTTTATCCTCCTTGGGATATAGCACATGTAGGGGAAGAGGGTATATAAAGGTAAATAAGTGACACATCTTATTTGCATCACATTTATATGCAAAATTCATTTTTAGAGCTTCCAGCATTTCTTATGGAGACTGAAGCTTCCCTTGTGCAAGGATACTGGCAGCTCATAATAGCTCCAACAATTCAACACAAATTGCTGCTTACCATAGCAATTGCAGTTTTAAAACAGAAACAACAGTCAATCTTTGCCTTTCTTACAGAAATGGATACATAATAGTTTTGTTACTCATGTACTGTCCCTTTTTCTAGTCATTTTGGTGGTTTTGGTGCATTTTAAGCAGAGAACAAGTTGTAGCTGAACAGTCTCAATTAAAATACAGAGAGTAACAAATATGCGTAGATTAAAGATTTCAAATCTGTTATGAGAAGGATAATATTGTGCTGGTTGTAGACTAATGGACTGATCAGCATTCAGTTCACAGAAAAAAACCCATGTACTAACAGCCACCTTACTGTGCTGTCTGCCCTTAATTCCAATTTAAGTATCCCAGCTACAGCACAGTGCTGTTTAATAACAAGGGATATTTTCACATTGAAACGCATAGACTTTCACTTAGTATAATATTTAGGAACAGTTACTTTTAAGATGCACTTGATAGTGTTTTCATACTTAACATACTTAAAGGATTCTCATACACAAAAGATGGAATACAAAGCATCAGCACACTGTACATAGACATGCTGCTTTTTAGACTTGAAATGCCTGCAGCACCAATATACTTTATATTTAGTAAGTTTACCTTATCCCAATAGCAGGTCAAATCCTGAACATGAAGAATGACATTCTCATTACTACCATGCAGTTGTGGCTTGAAGTGTGAGACCTCATCAAGTATCAGAAAGTTCTGAAATAAAAAAAAAGCACACGATATTCCCTAATGTGAGACTGAGAATGGGAAAGGAACTCAAGCATATGTATTGGAAAGCAGCACACAGAATATTAACTATGAGGAGCAAAAAAAACCTGCCACAAACTGATCAAGGAATTACATTTCCTAAGCAATGCACTACTCCTTCAACAGTGTACCTTTAACTAGCTAACCGTCCCCACCCCCCAAAAAAAACAAAAGTGCATACTTAATAGCATAAAAGTACTACAGGACTCTAACAAACATCTGCTCAATAAAAGAGAATTCCTGAAGAAAATGGACCTTAAGAACCTGTCCTGTCTTTTCCCTTGAAACACTGACAAACTCACAATTGTGTGACGCCCCCTCTTCCCATACAGAAGAGGTGAAACCCTCACTGCAACACCTTAACATTCCACTGCTTTGATGGTGAAGGCTTATGTTGATTCTCTCAGAAGAAGAATGAGTACACGGTAAGGAGCTGTCCACTGTCTCTATCAAGAATTCTTCCCGTGACAAAAAGGCTGCAGGACACCACTGGAACCTCTCCTCCTTTTAAAGCCCAGGGCATTAACAAAAAAAAAAAAACCCAAACAAAAAAAACGCTTATGCCTTCATAACTGGTTTGCTGCACTTTCACTACTGTACCTTTACAGTATATCCCAGTCAGGGCACCTTTCCTTTGAGTTGCATAAATGTGCACTTTTGTACCATAACCACATTTCTAGCATACCTTCAGAAAGGAAAGGGGCAAATTCTAGAGAAAACCTTCAAGGACAACAGTTACCAAAATTTTAAGAGAAAAGCAGAAAAATTATATCATGCTTTGAATCACACAGCATAAAGACCTTAAATAGTCTCTAGCAGACAATATTTTGAGAAAATAGGGAAGGTCTTGAGCTTAGAAGCCAAGACTAGTTAAACAAGTACTAAGCTAACAGTTTGCAGATGTGAGATACCTGCTGAAGACTTACAGAAGTCAGTAACTAAGAGGAAGCAGGAGGAGGATGCCAGGAGCCACGTGCGGACAGGAAGAGTACAGCCAGGTGTTAACAGGCGCAGAGGTACTGCTCAGATTCCAGCTGGTACCGTTTCAGAGAGCGGTGAGAAGTTGAACATTTTAATGCAGCAGTCTCCAAACCCAATGCACATATACATACATCTCCAACAAAAGGCAAAAGTGCAAAGCCACACGCGCCTGAGCTCTCTGGACAGGTGAGAATTGCTGAGTGCTGTTTTAGATAGGCAGACCCAAACAGCTACACGTGCAAGAGAGAAGTCAGGATAAGAGAGTGGTAGGCAGGGAAAGAAACTCCAGACACAGCCTAAATCAGTACCAGAGTTTGTGGCTTGAGAAAAGACCTCAGAAGCGCGATTTGGATTTAGATGATGGCTGACATACCATGGCAGTTATAAGCAAACAATTGGTCTCTTGTCATTTCTGCGTTTACTGGGAATTTCTCTTCTAGCAGTAGCATTCATCCAAGGTATAAATCCTAGCTAGCCATTTAACTCAAAAATGTTACAGTATAATACATGGAAGATTTCAAATAAAACTAGTAGAAATTAAGAAAAATGTTTATGGTTAACTCTATGAAATTTAAACTGTGGGGGGAAAAAATCAACACTAGAAATAAAACTTTCAAATGCAGTAAAATAACTTAAACCTTAGAGACTTTTTAAGTTCTCTTAAAACATTCTTCCATTCTTTTTGTACTTAATAATCTTCCATGCAGAGAAAAATAATGTTGCTACTATCCACAGGATGCTGAGAAGCAAACATTAGCTTGAGATATGACTGTGTCCTTGAAAGTGTAACCTCTATCTTTTCTACCCAGCTGAAACTTATCCTCTTTTCTGCATGTTTGCCAAAAAAGCCCTCTGAAAAACAACCTCCCTCACTTTGTTTCACAAGGGGACCTTAGCCTGTTACTTCATCACAAGAGAGCTGGTGAGCTTCAAGAGATGCAGACCAGCCCTCAGATGTGTAGCTAGGGTGGTGAGAAAAGAGCTTAGGTGAAAAACACAAGACGGAGACCACAATGTTCTTCTTGCCACACAGTTCTTAAGTATGTGTAAATGAATATGGAGAAAAGGTTACTACTTCCCATCTGACTATCGTTCTTTATTGTCACCTGAAGCATAGTATCTCCTGCTTCCTTCTCTGCAAGAGTACCTTTTAGATCAGTGGGGAAACCTCACTTGTTCTACAAAACCTAAGAGAAAGCACCTTCTTAAAAAAAACTACATTTTCAGTTTTGTCCAAATATACCTAGCCATCATCTTAATAATTTTTTCTGTACTTCCTATTCTCTTCTCCTAATTCCTTTCCACATATTTACATTTTAATAACGCATCTTCAGTCAGGCAGCATCTTGTCATTCAGTAGCAAAATGCCCAACCCTGAACCAGTTTGGGAAATGGAAGCTAAAATGTTGGTGATGGTATCAAGGATGCTACAGATTCATTAGGACAATTCTTTGTCCGATGAACCTTGATTCCAGAAACCATTCCTTAAGGAATCATAAGTGCAGGGGAGCTGGAGTCAGCTGTCAGAAGCAAAATCATGTGACCACTAGGATATGCTGGAAACAGACACAACAGGAAAAAAAAAGGAAGAGGTCGTCACTGCCTCTGCTCAAGTGCCATTCTCCTGTTCCTAAGGCATCTTTTTCAACCATCCATGCCTCTCAACCTGCACAGCTTGAGAGATCCCTTGAAAGAACACTTCCCTGAAGCTGAACACAGGGTATATGAGAGTACAGAAAAGACAGTGTGCAGCACCCAGTACCCCAAGCACTTTCTCCCTTCCCACAGTTTAAGTAGCAATAATAAATGCTACTGCCTACAGTATTGCTGTGGTCATGACTTTCACACATTAACCTTCTCTAACTCCATTTGCATCAACCTTTACAAAATGCTTCTTTGAAGTGCAAAGATTAACTGTTTAATACATAGGTTTTGTGTGGGCTTAGTACAGTTAGAAAATTTTTCAGCAAAAAAAATTATTTATTATTTGCAAGCACAAGGAGAAGAAAATAATCACAAGATTTTTGGCTACTTTCATAAACAAATGTCATAGTAACACTATGCAAAGCCATATGATTACATCTAAAGGGGTTGTTTTCCCTATTCTAGACTAGACTAACTGGGCTTTTTGCAAAATTAAGTTCTAAAATGGCTGGCATGCTTTAATTCTGTATTTTTATAGCCTGACAATTTGGAAATTTTTAATTTTTAAATTCAAAATGTATTTTGTATTTAAATCTTTCACTCTTGCAGTTTATGCTAAAGTACTGGTACATACAGCAAACACGACTATTTTATTCATAACACACACTAAGCATAGCAAACCAAACAAATAAAGTCTATCTGCCAAAACAGCAGCTTTACTGATGTTTATCTTTATTGAATTTGAGTCTTCACTCCAGTATTGAAAGCAGCCACAAGACACCAGTCAGAGCTCACACCTGTCCTCCATAGCTGACAGGGTAGCACAGTGCACACGGAATGTGAATTTTACAGCTCCCATCTGCCTTCTTTGTCCTCCGGCTCCCAATCCCAATGTAGCTGCACACACTTCTCTTACTTCAAAAATATCTACAACAGCTCTTTGTACATACACTTTTCACCTACATTTCAGCCTGCCCTTCAGTGCATTTTATGTTTTTGCACAGGCTTACACAGCAACACATTCAGTTTTCAAAATAGATTATTTAATTTAAAATCCCAAACTCTGCAAAACTAAAATAAGGTTGCTTTTGTCAGTGACATTAAAACAATTCAAATACCATTCAAACCCATAATCATACCTTAATTCGTTGGATGCTAACCAGTGCCTCGGATACTCTCTCAACAGCCGCAGGGAAGAACAGAGTTACTGTCAGTCGTACTGCACCATACAGGGACACTGCAACAAATACCCGACTTGCAGAGATAACATTGCCAAGTAGTACATATGCCATGAAAGTCATGAATACTGTTATTTTGCTTGCCACAAAGAAAGAAGCTAAGTTCAGTCCTCGAAGGTAGGAGCTTTTCATAACCATGGCAATCTCCCTCCTAGAAATGCAAAATATAAACAATCACATCAACTCTCTCATTACAGTTGCCCTCAACAATAGAATGAGGGAAACCCACACTCAGGATTTTACTTTTGTATCCTTTCTCCTCCCCTTGCACCACCCCAACTCATATGGAAAGAACTGTACTTACAAATAACTGTAAAGAAAGTATGTTATACAGTAAATAATGAAAGAGAATTTAAAAGGCTTAGAAATTGAGGGGAAATTATTATATTTAATACCTTAGTAGCTATAGAAATATTTTTCAGAGACAGAAAACAAAAATACTCTTTTTCCCCCCCCCTCCTTTGGTCAGACCAGTATTTTAATTCAGATTCTAATCTGATTCGACTCTTCTGGAGTTGTGTAAAAGAGCAAAGAGGAAAAAAACTGTATAAAGGCCAAGCACCCACAAACTTCCTTCCAATATCAAAATCCAGTGGAGTTCAGTCACAAAACTCCTGATATGATCAACACATACTCTGCAGTTGAAAAAACAGGACAACTTCCAAAAGATCAAGAGTTCACCCATGGCCAATGACCCATCTGCCATTATTCAGCTGCAGCTCCTCACGCTAGATCACAGGATCTGCAGTATTTCCTTTGATCTCACTCTAAATCCTTCACAATTTGGACCCTGCTCCTGGCTCCTTTTGCTCTAGGAATTCTGGTTTATAATTCAGAAAACACTGATCTGTGATGCCAATTGTTCTGCCAGCCATTACCCAAGCTAAATAGTGACTGAAGTACTGTACAGACACATAAGTCTCCCTCCAGCAACCGAAAAGCTGCTGATGTGTTTGCTCTCAATTTCCACTTCAGTTAAATTTCAGTTTCCACTTCTAAGTGACTCATCAAGCCTAATCCTCAAAATGTTCCTGCACTACCTACAATGTGGATGCATAGTTTTTCTTTATCAAGAGAGCCATAACAACTTACTCCTTCCCCATACATTCTAACTTTATCTGCTTGCAGTAATATAGACTATAAAATCCTGAAACAATTCCTAATTTCTCTTCCCAAATATTCTGGCAATTCTCCAGAAAAATATTGATCATTTTGATTACCTTCCACTCAGAACTATATACTAAGATTAGAAACTCAAGTTATGATCATACAATTTGAAGTAAATTAAATCTTCACTTAACAGAGAGAAGGATGCAGGATGCTCTACTGGAAAACTAGTTAAGCAACTTTCCCACTATACTTGCCAAATTGTCTGAATTGACAGACTTTCAAAGAGTTTCAAAGGTTGCTTTTTTTTTTCCAGCTTAAGGGCTCACAATCTCTGATCTCCTCCAGAGTACAGTGAAAGAACATTTGTATGTAAACTATTTGAATTGGGCCTAATTCAATTACTTCTACAATCCTGGCTGAAACTCTTTTCCCACCCTCTAATAATCCTTAATAGTCTTCTCACTATCTGTGGATAATCAGCAAGTTCTTTGTGCTACTCTCCATAAATATCAGATAAATTACAGCCTACCCACAGGCTGTGTATAATATACTACACTGTCTTAAGGCACAGAGTTTTATATATATATATTTAAAGGAAACTAATACGGACAGCCACAGGAAAAAAGAGCAACAGAGAAGTTCCAATGTCATCTTAGCAACTGTCAAGGGCCTCTGTGGAAATACTGAGCAATAAATCACCTGGCTGAATTTAAGACTTTTAACTACAGCTTTTCACAGCGCAGTTAAAGAAAAGAAAAAGGGCTCAAGATGTGTTTTGGAAGAGCTTGTTTCTCTCCATCATTAAAAAGGAAGCCTTTAGTCCTAGTAAGGTGTTGAACTTGGAAATCTAAAGTTTAGTGATGTGCATACACCCACTGATGAAACTTTGAGTAAAGAAATAATATTTCTGGCTCCATGCAAGAGAGCAAAGCCTTCAATCAATCAAGAACATTCCATCAGCACAGGATCCTAAAATCTGAAGGAGGAAAGGATTACATGCAGGGGAAGAAACGTCTCTCAGAACATTAGCAAGTTTGCAAGCCTGCACATCAATGTAAAGTAAAAAAAAAAACTTCATTTAAAAAAAAAAAGGAATTCCAAATAAAATAATTTTTTAAAAAATAAAAATATCAGAGAATCTACAGCAGGATAACAGCCTTCCACTAGTATGCCAAAGAGGGATATAACACAAAAATTAAATTGTGAGAAACATACACCTGAACTCCTGCAGCTATCCTTTAGCACTGAATCCTCTTATACTGTCAAGTAAAACCGCAAATATTGATTGAAAACTGAATTTATTAACAAGTTTTAATCAGATGCTCATGGACCTCTAAAATTAAATGCCTTAGGATACTAAGCTCAGATGGCCTTGCCAGTTGAACAACTAGACAATTTCTGAGCTGCTGTATTTCTCCCCTCCAGCCTTTCCAGATGGCTTGAGCAATACTTCAAATCACAGAAAGGGAAGCAAAGTACTACCTGAGGATGCTATAATTTAGGATAGAAAGTCAGATTCCATGATGGGACATGTCTGCTTACTGGTTCCTTGCTATTAGTTTACAGAACTGTGAGGATTAAATTGCTCAATTACAAGTACTCCAGCTTATGATTGTGTTGAAAAAAAGTAACTAAAAAAAAAGAAGCATAAAGAAAACCAGAATTCATAAATTTCAAAGTTTTTTTTTTTCTTTTTCTGTTCCCTTAGGATATATTTTCATTCCTTTACTCTTGCTATAGAGAGTTTTAAAAAAACCAAAGAAGTTCAAGTAAATTGCATTTTAAAGTACAAAATAATTAACTTATTGACACGTAAAAAAATTGGAAACAGATAGAGATCATATAGCAAGTTGTATCTTTCTAGGATTACCTTCTTAAATCATTCACAAGTTCCGCAAATGATTTTTCCCAAGCATACATCTTTATTATCTTCATACCACTTATTACTTCATTCATGGTCCTTATCCTGACATCTGTTAAGGTAGCTGTCTTGCTTCTGTAAATAACACAAAGTAAAAATTCTCAGATTGTCAAAATAAGAGAGGCTATTTATGATCGCATAACATACTCAGATTAATGAAGTTTTTGCTTTTACTTGTAAAGAGGAGTCATATAATTGTAACTGCATTAAAGGGTCTTCCTAAAACAGTATCTTAAAGCCGACACACAGCAGACAGACTTGGTATCTCTGTATTCCTGGTATTCCCTATTTGCAGGGAACTGTGAGTTGATTCAATGTTCAGGATTATGTCAGCTTGCGCCAACACAAGGTATTCCTTAAACAACATATTTTTGTACAAAAAAACCCCTTCAAATACAAAAAATTTACAAATTTTAAACAAAAATCAGAAAATTACTTTAAGAAATGGTTTTGAAATGCTAAAATAAAAACCCTTCTCATAAGGCTCTTTTGTTGTTGTTATTCTTAAGAATATGTTGTTAATCTTAAAAATTAACTAAATTTGAAGCAAAGATTACTTAGTAACAATACAGGAGTTATAATTTAGGAGAGCTAATCTGGATATGGTTTTGTTTAATAAATAAATATTATTTAAGAATTAACTGTAATTAGCACTAAAATAAATATAATTATTTTAGTTCCACATTATTATTTAATTATATATATTTTCCAGTCTGTTTATCAGGGCAAACATAAAGTCACAGTTTTAATCAGGAAAAAAGCATTGAAAGTTAGAAGCCATGTAATGAATGCATAAACCATGCTAATAAAGCCTATTACAATTCTGAATTCACTCATGTAGACAAACGTACTTTGCACATAGCGAGCTATGGTAGGCCTTATTTTGATAAAACATACCTTTTCCTGCTAAATTACTTATCTTTGTACATACTAATGAAAGTTCAGATTCAGAAATCATAATAAAAATAAAAATATATATATTAAGCACTCTGGAAGGGATGGCTGGGTTTTGTCAGCTTAGCCTGCCTCCTATAAGATTTCTTTGATGCTCTGGAAGAAATAGCCATGTTTAAAGCACTTCAGTAGAAAGAATTTCAGGCACCTGATCCTGATTTAAAAAAAATAAAACAACACAACAACTCATCACCAGTGTTCCATAAATGTTGGAAGGCTGAAGCCTATAAATAAGAACTATTTATACAAGGAAACTGACAAAAGAAATGTAGGAACTTGGCCCTAAGACAATCAAGGCAAAGCCACTGCATTAAGACAGTGGAAGATAGCTTAGCCTAAACCAACTGTACTGACACGGAACAAGATTATTTTTGCTAAATCCTCATTTCCCTTTTCAAAAAAGAATCAGAAAAACAATTAATCAAAGAACGTAAGAGCTCATCCTTTCTTCCCTGCACACACACCACTGCTGCAAAATGCAAAATTTAGCATGTGTTGCTCATGTCTCTGCAGCAGCAAACAATTCTCACCTGCAAACTTTTGAAACAGTCACCTATCAGACCTCACCTCCAGGCTTGGTCTCCAGACTAACAGAAGGTTGAAGATGAATCAAAATACTAAAGTTAACAGAGGTTTCTTTTTAAAATGGTGTGAATCAGAAAGACTATTGTTCTCATAAACCAATTTTTCAGCCTTCCTGATGAAATGTTATCATAGTAACTATCCCTTCAAATTGCTTTAAAATATTGGCGAGGGGAGAAGGACGGACATTTTTTTTTTTTTTTTTTTTTTTAAGTTACACCCCTTTACACTGCAAAAAGCATATTTTGTACGTACATACCAGAAGCCACAGTTTCAGAGGTGGTATACAATGGTTTAAAGTACACAGACCTCACAGAATGGTTTGGACTGGAAGGGCATTTATGGCAATTTTCAGCAGAGGAAGACATGTCCCTCCCCCGTTTTTAAAAATACTACGTTCAGACTACATGCAGAAAAGGACAACATGTGCTCACACACCATGCTTAAGAGTGCAATAGCAAAGGACACAAAAATTCTTCAAACGTCTGAGAAGTCCCCTCTATGATACTAAGAATCATTCTAAATTAAGCAAGCTGCAGAATTCCTTTTTGCTTTCATGAGGCATATTTGGTGGGGTTTAATCATGTCTGACACAACAGTTCCACACAGTTTTTCTTTTAAAAAAAAAATTAAAAGGCTTTTAAATTAGAATATTACAGTTGCATGGCTAAGCAGCAAAAGGGTTGAGCTCTTGTGAATAAATATGTATAAAATGGTCTTCAGTACAATAATTGAACTATTTCTCAAATAAGATATTATGTGTATTTTGTAAAATTTACTGTACTTGTGCAGGTAAAAGCAATACTGCACAATACAGTGTATACCATTCGACAGGACACAGAGTCCATTTCTGCAAACACCTACAATATTGAAGCTTACGCCTGCATCATAAACCGGTGCGTGTGCCTACAACACTGGATCACAAGCACAATGATGCTGCAGTGCGCGTGCCCAGATTTTTAGCAAAAGTTTTAATCCTTGAATTACTTCTTCATAGGCTGATTTCCTTAAATCCGTGCATGTTCACAGAAATTCCTGTGTGAACACACTCATCATGAAAGAGCTGGAAGCCATTTCAGTTTTTCCATTAACTCCTCCTTTTCACTGCACATTTCTATTCACAAATACAAAGATCTGTGCACACACAGACAGGCAAAAGTTTTTCTGATTAACAAATTCTTTCCCTTGCACTGCATCCAAACAAGTGGCTGTTAATGAATGGGGGGGGAAACCCAAATGATATTACTTTGCCACTGATTAATTTTTAATATACATACCTTCAAGAAGAGATTTTTGTCACTTTGTTGTCTGACCCTGGACAAGTCCCTTAATCTCTTTGTGCCTCAGTTTCCCATCTGTAAAATGGGGATAATAATGCTTACCACCATGGATAAGGCACTAGTTAAGTGCTAAGTATTTTAACTACTGACTCAAAGCTCAAAACCTCAAAAACTTAAAACTGAAAGAACCCAGCAGTGAAGTAGATTGATACTTATGCATGCATACTACACATGCAGTGAAAATGCACAGAAGAATATATTTGAAGTGTTCTATAAACAGGTTTTAACATAAAAACCTAAGAATTTGACAGAGAATTCTGAATGGCTCACTATTTGAGAAATAGCACATGAGCTGAAGACTATCACAGTGGTTACAAACAGGAGGAAGTCTCATTTTGTAATTCTCAGCTCTCTCTTCATACCTAGCCATGCAATGGCAATGCCAGTCTCAACACCTCTGGAAAACCTGTCTTAAAATACAACTTGAAAACAACACTAACTCACTAAAAAAAAGTTTTATGTATCCAAAGAGCTAGAAGAAACTGATTAATCCTGAATACAAATGCAAAAAAAGATGCGTAACACTACTAAGCATACGTGTACACAGTACAGGAACACAAAAATATTCCCATTCAGATGCAAAAGTAATTTATAAACTCATGATGTAAGTAGATGATCAATTACCCAAGAAAGTTATGAAGCAAGAACATTGAATATAATGCAATGTTCCCACTTGAGACAAGTCTTTTTTTAGGAAGAAGTCACAGAAAAACAAATTAAATTTGTCTGAGAATGAAAAATTACTGCAAGCTCATTTTATATCTCCACAGCTTAGAACCTTACAATTAGAAACCTCATAGCTGGCATCAAAACCACCATCATAATTTTTTTCTTCCTTTCTCTCTCAGTTCCTTCCCCTTTTTCCTCTCTGCATCTTTGTCTTGGAGGAGAGGGAGCAAGATCTCTCAAGACAAAGCTTTCAGAGCTTTCTACTGCAACTCCCGTATCACCTTAGTAAGTCAAACTTACGACAGGACTGAAACAGTATTGCCTTTGTAGCAACCAAGCCCTAAGCATCATTGCAGGAAGGCAAAGCTCATGGAGTTACACAATTCTACGTCAAGATCTACAGCAAGGTAGCCACAGAAGCAGCCCAACTCTTTTAATATTCTGGACAGTTAATGAGTAGCAGGTATTTTCAGCATGGCTGAAAGACAGACCACTTAAAGTCCTTAAACAGTAATTCAGAAATCTCACAACAGCAACTATGAAAAATATCAGCAAAGACAAAAGACAACAAAAAACCTCACCAGACAGAAGCTGCTCTCAGAGCCACACTCCACCTCCATCCACTATGCACATTTTAAAACCCAGGACAGGAAATACCTACAACTGAACACATGCTACCTTACCTTAGGGAAGAAAAAAGCCTCCCAATGCAGGTCTGGACAGGAAGAAGAATAATCAGAACTGCCATTCCTGCAAGACACGATGGGCCTATCTCCATCCAGAGAAGTACTGTTACTGCTACAGCTTGAATTGGTCCAGCCCACAAGAAGTGCAAGAAAATCGTTACCTAGGCCAATAGTTAAGAAACAAAAATGAGCTTTTGGTCTTAGCTAAAATATTAAACCCTAATAACACAAAGTTGAGGAAGCACCTTTGCCTGTGGCAGGTACTGAGGCGTCAAGAAGAATTCTGCACCAGATTCAAAGACCTAAATGTACACGGAGGTGCCTAACTTCCAGAAAGTAAGCAAATCACCACATTGATTGTTTTATCTTCATGCACCAACACTTCTTGGAGCTTAGGAAAACAGCAGGAAAATATTTTAAGGGGTGGGGAAGTGTGTTTTCTTCCCATATTTTAAGGTAATATTTCTCTTCCTATGATGTTCAAGAAACAACTAGAAGAAAAGTTCGTAAGAAACACTTAATCACCAGTTGTAAACAAAAACTTTTTAACTCCAACCCCACAACTTCTTCAGCCCCTTGGAAAGATCTGTAATTTTTCTTACCTGATCAAATTTGTTCACATCATTCGACAGAAGATTTACTATTTGACCAGTGGTAGTTTTTGCCATAGCTACGTTACTGAGACGAAGTGCCTAAAAAAGTCAGAACAGTCTCAAATTTTCAGTTTATACAGCACGTACACCTGTAAACAGAAGACTCAATACACAAATACAATACCAGGGCAAAAGCTTAAGGTACGTCTCAGCTTTTGCCTGAGAATATCTTGGCACAGTTCAAGAGCCTTAGATAACATGTGGGTTAGGCTAAATATTCTGAAGAAAGTCCTGAAGAGGAGAATATAAAAAAATTCTGGGGAAAGACTGCAAGAACAAAGGTGCCATAACTATCTTCATGTTGTCTGAATTGATTAAAAATGGGAAAACACCAACATAGCAAGTTATTAAAACTAAACAAAAGATGCTGTAACTTTTTATTTGCATCACTCTCCTCCACATTATAAGTATTCATTCAGAACAGGAACAAAAAACTCCACCTGCAGACCAAATTAAAATCAGGACAACATTTGGTCAACCAAAAAAACTCTGTTCTGAATGAGATTCCTGACAGAAGAAAAAAAACCCAAGTTATTAATTTTACACTATCAGTTCTTGCTAACACTGCAAAGTGTGCTTTCTGTCTTTGCAAATCTGAGTTAAAATCCCTTCACAAATTAACAAATATTTCCCTTGTTAATAACTCTTGTAAAATAATAAAATTTATTAATTGCATTAAATTAAGTTTAGCACATGCTATGAAAAGCAACAAGAGTAATTATCAAATCTTTTTACAAGTTAATAAGTTAATCAGTAGAAAATAGTATGTGATTATAAAATCACATCTGGAAATATGCAATCTGAACATTACTGAAAAGATTCAAACTGAAATAGCTCAAAGACTAAGATAACAGACCCTTGCTTCCTTCTACACCTGCATCAAAGAAAACACAGTTTTGCAGCACAAGTAAAAAAATATACAAAACATGCTACAGGTTCTCCTGTAACAGGAATAGTTCACTCCTCAAAAACACTTCACATTTTTAGGCAGTGCACATCTACTTCTCCCTCTCCAAACAGTTATTATTAGGATTCTCTTTTGATCAACAATCTAACCTGAAATGCACTAATTGTTTGAAAAATATTCTTCCAGTATTTTAAAACAGAAGCAAGAACATCAAAGTATTGTTCAAAGCATCTTACATTTCTTGCACCTCATTGTCGGGTTACAAAGGTATTAATCACAGAGAGAATCCCAACCCTAACTTCACTGAAACCAGCAAGCAGAAACATTTAAAACTCTGCTAAGAAATTCCTCTCATATTCCAATAATAAGTCTAGGATACTGGGTATATGAGAGACTAGGCATAATTATTTGAGAAAATCTTCAATTCATTCCCTATCTTAAGCCATTTGTCTCTCACACATCTGAAATCCCCCGGGGAAGCTGCCTGCAGGTAACGCAGCCACAGCGCATCCACATTTGTATCACGTTTATTCCACACCATAGATCAAGGTTGATAAGCTCCAAGAGAAGCTGTTAGATATCCATAGAACATAATAACAGGAGTTCAAGCCATGCATGTCTGAAGAAGCTGCCCACCATGGAGTGTTACAGCACCTTCTGCTACTCACTCCTTTAGGACAGCAACATACCCGCCGTGTGAGGCCCACCTGAGCCCCCAGGAGAGCCCTGCGCTGGTGTCCCGCTGCTGGCCCACGGCCTGGGCCTGGCTCGGACCCACCACCTGAGTCACCTTTCCGACCTCTTCCTAGCTATTTTGGACACAGGCAGTGAAAACAGTTTCAAAATGTACTACCCCAGTTGGTTTTGACCAGGGCAGTCTCAGGAGGACCCACACAAGCACCTCAGCCAAAGGGAGGGCGCTTGTCTGTGGCCGATTTGCCTTCTCAGGGAATAGACAGCCCTTTCCAGCGTCAGCGGCAATGCAATTTTTGTCTTTTCTTCCCTTCCTGCTTCAAAACTACTTTTGAAGTAGCACTGCTTTTTGATTTTTAGTTTTTTTAAAAAAGTGAAATAAACCCTACATTCTCCTGCTTGAATGGACCTGTCTAGACTTTAAAGTATACAGAAGGAAATGGAAACACTGGACACAAAGCAGCAGTTTTACTTATATATCCGTTTTTTACCAAAAAGGCCTGTTTTGGTATTTTTCTTTTCTGCTACATCCGAAACACAGCACCACATGAGCTGCTCTGAAGAAAATTAATTCTATCCCAGCCAAAGCCAGCACACTGTGGCTTTAAATACTACTTTGACCATTCACTCTGAAGGTAAGAAATACTACTGGAGACTATTTAGAGCCACACACCTTTTTAAAAAGCAACTGTAGTTTGAATTTACATTTTATTTTACGTTTGTCAAGTATCTGTTTTCAACACAAAAATCTGCTTGATTTTCTGTCTGTAAATTTTCCATACAGATGTATTTCCCAGCAAGCACCCTTTCTCAAGGAAAATAGTTTTTAATTGTATGAACTAAGGAGAGCAGTTGGTATGCTTGATGTCTTAGGATAAACTGTTGGGTTTTTTTTCCCCAGAGGTAATCGCACAGGCCCAATTTCAATTCTTTAACCATTATTTGCCTTCTGTACTTCCATCTCAGTGTTTTAATCTCTCCCTGCCCCAAGTAGTTAATTCAGAAGTACATTAAAAGGGAGAACTGACCAAAGAAAGGAATAACATAACTGTTGAGTCAAATAACTCCTGACACCTTTTTGCCTGCTTTCTGTATCAGCCAAACACTTCACAGCTTAAACTGCTTTAGTGTTTATTCTGAACATCAAAGAAATTCTAAAAGTTAAGTCAAAAAAAACCATAAAAAGAACCCCAGCCTCCCATAAGTAGCCTTTCGTTTAAAAACATGAGACTGTGAGTCATGAGACGGACTACATTTTCATTTTTGTTATAAACTTCCTGCATTCATCACTAATACTTCTTAATGATCACAAAACATCTTGGACTTTGAATAACAGCTTTTTGCAAATGAGATTTTAACATCCCAGGAAATTAAAAGGTTCTAAAAGTTAAGAATTACGAGCATTTGAAGTTCTCTATTAAGGATGCTCTCTCATCCTTGGAAATACACGTTTTTATTTACTACAGCAATTAACGAACACTGTAAAAGTGCTGGTAAATTAGCATCCAGATTCTTTCAAGAGCATGTATGAGGACAAAGTATGACCTATCTATAAGTCTCAGATAATGAAGACAAATTATTAGAAAGGTTTATCAATGTTCTGCTGAGGCCTCAGCCTTCACCCTCAGGAGTAAACATTTATGAGATGAAGGGAGATTAATTTTCCATTTAATCACATCTCCAGAAATAAGGGTGCACATTATGAACACTTATTTTCCAAGCTTCTAAGCTAGTATTAACAAAGCAACAAACAAAATTGCTATATACATTTAATGAATTTCAAACTGTGTTATGATAACCAGTTCAGTAAATTAATACCTTAGAGAGAGGTTTATGCACAAGAAAGCAGTGTGCCATGTTAGAGCTGAGTTCCTAGAGGATAATTTCCAAGGTATCAGAAGAGGGAGGAGAATAAATAGGTGCATGAAAAGCAATCAACACTTACAATGGGGACACTTTTACTCTTTATGTTAAACTTCACTGCTTTGCCTAAAACCTTCACATGACCTATATCAGTAGTACAAGTGTTTGCCTTAAGTGGATGGTACCTACGTTTAATGGTTAAAATAACACAGATTTCTTTACATTCTAAAGAAACTTTACGATCCCGATCCCGATCCTTCAAGTAAACTTCTTTGTTGAGGTAAGAACTGTTCCAGCAGCATTAAAGCTAGAAAAAGAGGGCATTTTTCCATTCTAGTATCCCCAGGAGGGACTACCTGCTTGGAAGCAGAGATGGAGTCAATGGTTTGGGTATTGCCAACAGCTTCAGAAGAGGGAAGCAGATATTTACAACTGGGTTGCTTGCTCCTCAGAGTACACCAAGGCCAGTATTCCATCCTGGATGTCGCTCAACTCCTTCCTGTAGGTAATAGCCATAACTTCTTCCACTTTTCATCTGACAGGAGCCTAGGCTCCATCTGTAGTCGAGGACAGCTTTTTCTTGGCCAGGACACACAGACAGCAAAGAAACCACAGCTTACTAAGCGTACATGCCATCTCATGCTTCATTGGCTTTAGTGAAGGACTCCAGTGCTCCCACAATAAAACCAGTAAATGATACTAAAAAACAGCTCTACCCTGCCTTTAGGATTCAGCTTGATTCTGAACTGGCCCTCCTCTGCCCACTCCTCTCTTTCTTCCCTCCCAAGTAAGAGTGATGCTAAAGGGACCTGCCTGTGAAGACTCCAATCATCCCCTCCAGCCCAGAGCGGGCAGCAGCAGTACCGCAGTACGGCTGCCTCTCCCTGAACTAACCTGATGAATGCCCTGAGAGAGGGGCGCAGCCTCTCTGACACACGAAGGAGGCAACCCACTAGATCTACAGCATTGCTGGAAGAGAATATAAATAAATCCCATCATTAACCACAGCAGGGTTGTGGGTGGAATTGGACAGTGAAACAATGCCCAGGCAACTGAGAGTGCTGAAGCAGATGGTGACAGCCAAGCATAACGTCCTCCCTGGGGATGATACTGCAGGGCTGAGTAACTGCCTGCATCCTCTGGGAGCTCTGCCCCTCTCCTGCTGTATGCTGACAGCCTTACTGCTCCAGCACACAACCCTTCCACCAGCAATAGGGCGCTCCTTTCCAATAGCACAAGCAGGCAAAAATCAGCAGCTCCTCCTATGCTTTAGGGCTATTTAGTTCACCATCTTGTCTAGGAGAAGTGAAGCTGTCATTCAGATACCATATTATCAAAAAGAGAGCAAAAGCACATACATACATTTAAGGTCTGTTACATACTAGCACGCATTACATTTCTACACATAAGTAACTTCAATGGAATTGCAAACATGAACGTAACAAATAACTATATTTTTAAACTCCTCTAATGAAATAGCCGTCAAATGCCAAAGATACCTGTAAACAGGTTTGCTTACCTTCCGATAAATCATATGGCACATAGCTACCCTCAGCTTCATGCCAGCCCGCTGTACATGATAGAAGTATAAGTGGTGCATTATAGCTAGAATAAGCGTGCAGACAGATAGAGCAGCTGCGTAGCAATATGCAAAATTCAAAGCATCATAGTTTTCAAAATAGTTAATAATTTTTCCCAAAAATATTGGCTGGATTATTTTGAGGGTTTCCTGAAAAAAATAAGGGAAAAAAGTATTAACAACTTTATATCATGCCATGCTACCCAAGTTTCTAACCAGGCAAACAAGAGCCAAATACTGCCCCAAGTCACATCCCCTATTATTTTTTCTTTATTGTGCTCTAAAATGTCAAGCCAATTTTTATCAACATATAATCTAAAAGAAATATGTTCCACATTAAAATTTAGCTGAATCTTTAAAAAGAACTCTCTCAATTACCAATAAAAACTTTGATGCTATAAAAATTGCATGAATATGTACTACACTTCCATTTTTAAAGATGACAGTGTCTCCATAACAGCCATTTACATACAGCAAAAAAACCTTTTTCTATGGGGCACCCCACTCAGATACATAAAATACAGCTAAGTCTTACAAAGCAAGTCAATGGCTTGTAATGTCTCAAAAATACTGCACTGAAATCAGCTCTCTGTTCTACGTCCATAACCCCACAGTTACAACTCAATTTTTCAGCCTCTGCAGGGCTGTAGATTCTCTGAACAGCCCAGCCTGAAGTCACCAGTATGCATCATGCAATCTAAGAGGCCAAGTTTCACACTGATGTTAGCTATGAAGTGTATGACATTTTACACCACTTACCTCAATCATTGTGAAAATTCCAAAAACTAAATAGGATTTCCAGTAACAAAGAATAATGGCTTTTGTTAAATGTGGTGTTTTTCCTCTCTTTTTTGCTTTTTGCACCTCTTTATCCCAGTACCTGACAAACAAAATGCAGACATGCTGGAGGACAGAAGTAAAATCATAAGGCAATTACCTGGAATAAAATACTTTCAGACTTAAGCCAGTTTGCCATTATCACTTTTAGACAATTAAAAAAAGAAAGTAGTTAATAGACAGTCATGTTTTCTCATTCACATAAACATGTAGTACTTAATATTAGAGGCCTATTTTGCTCTTGTATAATCACAAACAATTCACCATTATTGACTATATCTCCTTGACATATTTGCTGATAAGGAACCCTTCTTTTCTTTCTCCTCCTCTCAGTTCATACAGCCACTCTCCTTAGTTAAGAGCCTATTATCATACGAACTCCTGACTATGGACCAAACTGAGGCAGCATGGAGTGTCTTTATCTTCTTACAAGCTCTGCACTTGCCCAGAAAGTTTGTGACGTACAACCCTTTCTCATGTCTGGACTTTTCTTTTTTCCACCATGTGCTTCAATAAGGACAAGCAGATTTGGCACAAGAGCAGAGAGAACTGTCTGCAGCAGTTTTGTCACTTAACACTCTCCACGTCTCTCTGAAGGCAAGGACTACAGCAGTGGAGCGCCAAAGATCTTTGCATTACTGCCTGCTGCCCACAAGCAGGAAACAATCTGTTCACATGAAAATCAAGGACAGTAACAACAAGCATGATTTTATCAAGAAAGTATCAGAACTTAAGCAGACTTCTTAAAGCACACTGTTGTCAGACAGGATACTCCCCCTTGCTTCTGGCGACTAAATATTTTCTGCCATGCCCTCTGACCTTGCTAGTCTGAGAGCTGAAATGAGCCTAAGGCATGAAAGCCAAATTATTTTGCAACAAAGCACACAAGTTTGAAGCATACAGCATGGCTAAGAAAACTTTTTTTTTTTTAAATTTTCACCCTCTTTTTTTGTTACAAGGATTATAGAGTTATTGTCTAAATGCTTCGGAATCAGTATTGAAACTGTGTAGACTCTGTGGGGTTTGCTGGCCCAAGAGAAAAGGCTACTTCCTTAGGTGGCTATTTATAGATCATATTCTCTGCTTCTTGGCCAGGTACACTAAAGAATTAAAAATCACTCTTTTTTTGCATGCTGTATTTTCTACCATTTCCTGACTCATGGAAAGTGTGTGCTTTTACTGTAAGAATCATTGGAAAGAGTCCATCTTCCTCCACAGCAACCTCCCTGAGCTGCTTCAAGACACAATCACAGAATTTGGCAAAGCTTTCCAGCTACAAAGATCTTAAAAGCCGCACTCCTATGAGATTATCACTGACCCTCTTTCTTCAGTTAACTCATCCAGAGCAGGATGATGTAAGACCTGGTCATAGCCTTCCATTTCCGGATTCTTTTTGCTTTTTGAGTAGTCTCTCATGCCAGCCAAACTACTGATTTGCTCGACCTTCAGCATGAAGGCAAGAAACAGCAAGGCCACGCTTTCTTAATACAGAGGCCATCTTTCACTAGGAGACACCTCTTCCTTTAATTATATTTAACAAAAGATTATCTGAAGACAAAAATCTTCTCTAATGCAAGGTTCAAGGCAATTTATATGTTATTCTTGGAAGATACTCCACTACTAACAGAAAAAGAGATAGATCATCCTGGGTTCATGACAACATGAATTGGTACACAGTCCATAAAAGAGTATTTAAAGCAAAATATAAACACCTCCTAGACTCATGCTTTTAGATGTCTAAGGCATTTGATCCAGTTTACCAAAGAGTGGCATATTTTCAACATACATATATAAAGGGTACACAGTTGTCACTTAATTCAGTTTCTGCTCAAAACCAAAAACAACAAAGAGAAAAACCTAAAACTTTTTCCACATTTTTATACAGAGAAATTTAAAAAGTTTACATAGCTATTCTACCACAGGCCAGAAGACTCACATTAATTTATTAAGGATTACTGCATTAACAGTTGATGAAAAGTCTTCTTTTCCAAACATTCTGCAAAGCATCAAATAAATTATAAGTTATATAATGGAAATACTCTAACTTATATTCATTCTGTATAACTTGAAAAAATTAAAATGTTTCGATGGTATACAACTTCTAAATATTACCCTTAGTTTTTCAGAATTTTAACAGTAGATGTTGTTAAACTTTACAACAAACAATTTTAGAATAGGAATAAGACTCTCGCCTTCACCAGCAGAAATACAATGAAAGAGAACAATTATTTTTATCCTTACCACTGCAATTCCTCTCCAAGCTTCTCTGAGGAATCTTCTGGCAGCACTTTATACATATCATCTTCTTCAAGCTTCCTTTTATGGCCAATAATAAATAAGGGATTCAACCACCTATTGAAATAAAAATTATTAATAAACTGATCAGCAGACCAAAAGAGTAATTTCTTTACATATTAAATTATTTTACCCCTTTCTTCCCTCCTCGTCTCCTGAATCACTCAACATCCACACATTTTACTGCACTTTCCTTTTACCTAAGAATTAAGTCATACCCATTTCACAGATGAGAAAGCCTTTCCATTTCCTAAAGCTTTATATGTCCCAAAGCACCTTACTCCCAGGCATCCAGACAGCCAGCACAACTCTTCTTGGCCTTAAGGCAACTGTTTTCTTACAGTGTTTCCTCATATTTAAGGAAAATTAGCATTCCTTTAAATATTTCAGAAAAAACAGAATCCAACTACCAAAATATTGACAGAGTTGTAAATAAAATTGTAATACATATTAAAAGACATTTTTTGTAACTAGCATGGCTGTGCATTTATATGAGAAAAAAACTAACTGCTGTTCAACTGCCATCTTGACAAATATTAAAGGTCAATAATTTAAAGACAACAACTCAAAGGTAAAAATGGGTAAATAATGGGTTATTACTAGAACTGATCTTACCCATGCTTGGAAATGCAAAGAAAAAGCACACTGTCATACTGTGTAGGTTCAGAAAAGGAAAATATTGTCTAATAGCTCAGTTTCCTTAGTGGACATATTTTTAAAAGTTTGGTATTTTATAAGAGTGCTTTGAAAACAAATAGAGCTACTGTAGGTTTGTTGGAAAAAGCAATATTCTATTAGATCAAATAATACAGGGGAACAGTAAGACTAGCTTTTATGAACCTAGATCTTTCTTCAAGCCTGAAACACAGGTCAAGGAGGTCCAAACAGTTCCACTTGTCCTCCACAGAGCAGACATGCATGGCAGAAAGCACAATAGTGACCAAGTTGTTCATGAGATGGAACAAAAGAGAACAACACCTCTGAAACAGATATGACTTAGTGGCAACACGGTGTTGGGGAACTCGCAGTTTGCCACTTAGGTGGTATCTCCACTGACTCCGCGATACTTGGTTTCCACGAGGAATGCAGACTTTGGCTCTAACGCTTGTTTCCAATAAGTACTTTCTCAGTTGGTCAACACGATCAGAATTAAGAGGTATGGGATGGACCTGTTTTAGAAAAAAATACTCTTGTACTCACAGCAAGGTGTTCGTCTGATGTCAACTGCCTGTGAAACTTCATAACTGCTGTTTAGTTTCTGATGCTTAATTATTCCCTGACTTCACCAACACAGTTTTTAAAAAGAGCACCTGGTGCACTAGGTGAAGTGTACTATTTTCTGGAAGGTCTACATGTGAGAATTCAAAACCAGGATGGTTTACAGTGAGGGTATTTATTTATTCACAACCACAACAGTGGTTATGAATACTCATCAGTTAACTTTGCATTTCTTGCTCTGGCATGTTCCAATTTAATTTTGTATACACTGGCTTATAAAAAGTTTGTTGATTAGTTTTGAAGAGGGTGGAGGTGCAGGCTGAACCCTGAAAGAGGTGGCTCAGAGTTTCTTCGAAGATAGGACTATTGCAAAAAACTTGTTCACAGGCTCCATGGCACAACTGCACGGAACAAATTGGATTAACAGTGTTTCTCCTTCACTACTTAGCATGTTAGCACAGTGTCTGTGTGACTCATTCAAAGATTAAGTCTTTATCCTCAAAGTATCATCTCTGATGCCCAACAGCCCTTTTTAAACTCGGAGTGAGTACTGATGATCTGTATATGTGAGCTGCTAAGTCTTCAATGTATGTTAAAGGTACAACTAAAAACAGAAAATACTTGTCAGACAACTCTGTTGCTTGGACTATATGGTCAAATAGCATCAGGGCCCAAATCACTGTCACAACTTCCCTACAGGTCCTGACAAAATGTCTCAAAGATCAATTGCTCCAACCAGCAGAAGAGCTCCTGCCTGGATTGACACAATTAATCTGCTCCATTGAAACATTTCTTCTTCGACCTCTCCAAGCAGACACGAGGCAAATAACCTCAAGGCCATTCAAACAATTTCTGCTTGCTGGATGAGAGAGGTTCTATTTGCTCTGGAACAGCCAGCTATGGGAAAGATCTGCAGACTTCAATTGACTCATGAGGCCAATACCAAGTGTTACTCCTCTTGCAACATCAATATTACCCTGCAGTGTATGCCATAAACAAGTCACAGGTCTCCTTTCTGACAGAGAAGGAGAGAGAACAAGTTGTCTTCCCCAAATCCTTTAGCATGTGAATCAGGATGAGGCAGTCCTTTCAGGAAAACACAGAGAAAAATCCTTCTCCCATCTACAAAAAGAGTTATGAGATGCCACTAGCTACTGCTGCCAAGGTGGTGAAAACAAAAATAATTCTGACATGTAACAAGAAGCATAAATAGGATATTTATTACTGAATCACAGAGTGGCTGAGGTTGCTTGGAAGGGAGCTCTGGAGGTCATCTGGTCCAAACCCTTGCTCAAGAAGGGCCACCTAGAGACAGTTACCCAGGACCATGTCCAAACAGCTTCTGAAGATCTCTAAGGATGGAGACTCCACAAGTTCTCTGGGCAACCTGTGCCA
>NW_010100888.1:0-15713 GCF_000699245.1 Pterocles gutturalis
ACTGCTGGCTCATGTTCAGACAGCTGTTGGCCAGCACCCCTCGGTCCCTCTCTGCCGGGCAGCTTTCCAGTCACTCTGCCCCAAGCCTGTAGCGTTGCAAGGGGTTGTTGTGACCAAAGTGCAGGACCTGGCACTTGGCTTTATTGAACCTCATACAGTTGGCCTCAGCCCATCAGTCCAGCCTGTCCAGATCCCTCTGCAAAGCCTCCCTATCCTCACGGAGATCAACACACCCGCTCAATTTGGTATCATCAGCAAACTTACTGAGGGAGCACTCAATCCCCTTTGCAGAGCTTCTTGCCGCATGACAAAAGATGCCTAGACAAAAATGATCCAGTGACTGAGGGCTACAGGTGGTTTAATGTAGCAAACTAAACCGCAATCTTGTTAGATAAATTTATGTGTTCCTTATTTCAAAGTAAGTTAATTCTGTTTGACATAAATCAAGAAATATGAACAATATTTGTGTTTCATTAAAAGAACACTGCTGTCTTCGTTTTTTAAGGTCTAAAAAAAGGTTCCGCAGAACCAAAAAAGAAAATTATATTGCAGGCCTGCTGTGTATATGCAATTATGAACAGAGAATATATATATTATTATACCTTGTTAATTAAAGGATTTATGATCAGTTACTCTCTCTACCATCATCTTCCTATGTGGCCTTTCCTAAACCAATTAATCTCACTGAACCTTAGTTGAATTATAGGATGCATGTTTCACAAAGTTTCAGTGAAGCTAAATACATTACAGATTTAGAGGTCATTAGATAAGATTAGGCAAGTAATTTACATACAGAAAGAAGGAAAAAACCCTCTACTTTTGGCATGGTAAGCTCCTGTTGGGACATGTTATCATAACTAGTAGCAGATATGTTGCTTAGGTGTCCCTGAGTGGTTCAGAGTTATGAATATAGATTGGTCTTTGACAGCAAAAGTTGTAATACAGTTTTAGTTTTAGTTTGTTGCTCTTTCTTCAGTTAAATATCTCATCTTCACTGGATTGTGTCTTTATATGAGCAGCAACAGAGAAACAAAGAGGAGATGTGAAATAAATAAGTTTATTCACCACCCTGACAGAAAAAATTTCTTCCTAATATCTAATCTAAATCTACCCTCTTTCAGCTTATAACCGTTAACCCTTTTCCTCTCACTACACTCCCTGATAAAGACTGTTTCCCCACCTCTCCGGTAAGCCCCCTTTAGGTACTTGAAGGCTGCTTATTAGGTCTCCCTGGAGCCTTCTCTTCTCCAGGCTGGACAACCCCAACTTTCTCAGCCTGTCCTCATATGGGAGGTGCTCCAGCCTTCTGACCATCTTTGTGGCTCTCCTCTGGACTCACTCCAACAGGTGCATGTCGTTTTTTTTTGTTGGGGGCCCCACAGCTGAACACAGTACTCCAGGTGGGTTCTCATGAGAGCAGAGGAGAAAAATCACCTCCTTCAACCTGCTGCTAATGCTTCTTTTGATGCAGCACAGGATGTGGTTGGCTTTCTGGGCTGCAAACACACATTGCCAGCTCATGTTGAGCTTTTCATCAACGAACACCCCCAAATTGTTTTCCTCGGGGCTACAATCAAGCCATTCTCCGCCCAACCTGTATTTGTGCTTGGGATTTCCTCAACCCACATGCAGGACCTTGCACTTGGCCTTGTTGAATTTAATGAGGTATTCATTGCTCCAGCTCTCTAGCCTGTCAAGGTCCCTCTGGATGGCATCCCTTCCCTCCAGCATGTCCACCACACCACACAGCTTGGTGTCATCAGCAAACTTGCTGAGGGTGCTCTCAATCCAATTGTCCATGTCTCCAACAAAAATGTTAAACAACACTGGTCCCAGTACCAACCCCTGCAGAACACCACTTGTCACCGGTCTCCACTTGGACATTGAGCAATTGACCACAAATCTTTGAGTGTGGACATCTAACCAATTCCTTATCCAGCAAGTGGTCCTTCTGTCAAATCCATGTCTCTCCAGTGTAGAGACAAGGATGTCATGTGGCACAGCGTCAAAGTCTTTGCACAAGTCCAGGTAGATGATGTCAGTTGCTCTTCCCTTATTCACCAGTGCTGTGGCCCACTCATAGAAAGCCAACAAATTTGTCAGGCATGTTTTGCCTTTGGCGAAGCCATGTTGGTTGTCACCAATCACCTGCTTGTTTTCCATGTGCCTTAGCATAGATTCCAGGAGGATTTGCTCCATGATCTTGCCAGGCACAGAGGGAATGAGGGAAGGCACTAAGAGAAAAATAAGAATTTATCAAGATCATAATTTTGATGTATTATCTATCAGAATTCGAGGAGAAGAAACTGCGAAAGGAAAAAAAAAAATTGAGAGACTTCCACGAGAAGAAGAACATCTACCATAGAAAGCTAAGGTAGAAGAGGATTTCAGACTTTCAAAGACATTGCTAATAATACATCCTCTTTACTTTTACAGATTATCTCTATTCCACAGTTTGGCACCTAAGGAAAGAAAATGTTGATCCACGGTCTTCTATGAACACTTGAAGGAATATTTTTAGTAACTTAAAAACTAATAAATGTATTGAAAACAGAGGAAATATACCTAATAAGTCAGTTAATATTAACAGTTACATTAAGATGAAAGTTTATGTGAAAAACATAACAATTAATTCTCAGTAACATGTGACAGAAAATTTGATGTTTAGGGTCAGTTTCCAAAGAGTAAGGCAACATCATGAAAAAGATCAAAAACATGGATTTAAAATTAAAAAGTGTAACCTAGTGGTTACAGGCATTGTACGCCTGTGCCTACTAGCTTGATAGAATGATTTAACCTGGGAATGTCTTTGATTGCAGCTGGGGAGGAGAGGGAGGGTGTGGGGATAACTGTGCATATAGAGAAATCTGCTAAAATCCATATTTTAATGTAGTAAGAAATAACACAATTTACCATAGCCAATGGAAAATAAGTGGATGTATCCCATATCAGGTGAAAAAAAAAAAAAACAAACAAAAAAAAACAAAAATACAGAACCAAAAAACATTCTAATGGAGATGCAAAGCAGCAGATGAAAAGTTTAAATAAGACTACAATAACTCTTATAGCCCTGGACAGAAAAGTCCACACAATTGAGGACCAACTTAGGATTAATGACTGCAAGTTCAAAACGTATTTGAGAAGAAGAGAATGAAACTATTCTACAGGATAAAATATATTCTTTGGCAATGACTTCTACAGAACACTGGGCTTACAGAAAAAGCACTGGTCCAGACAAATAACTTCTTTATTTATGTCAAGAATTTTTAAAATGCTACATTTAATTTTAATATCATGATGAGAAGTATTCCTCCTGCTTGATAGGCCTCATTACACTACACTGAATATAGTGTTTGCCTTATTTAACAATTTTTATCAATCATTTAACAATGGATAATGCACTCAATGGCGGTAGAAATACAAGTAACAAAGGCACAAGGGTACAATTGACTAGGAAAAACATTTTTTGTTTTAGTCCATAGTAATACTACCACAGTGAAATAAGAAAAATGTCTGCTGCTATTAAATTAAATATATCAGGATGGTAAGAGGAATGTTAATGAACTCTGGTTTTATTTTGTGAAAACTCTGAATCATTATGACTTTCATTATGCACTGACTTCTTCCTATTCTAAGGAAACCTGGGTGTGGCAAACATTTCTGTTAATAAATAGGCCAGTCACAGTTTATGGGAATCTGAATACATCTCAATTCAGAAAAATAAACTGGTATCTGCCAGACAAAGATAATTCTCTTTCTTCCAGGGAAGGCTACGAGTTTGAAGAGCAGAAATGAATCTAAGATGTCCTTATTGAAGGCATAATATAGATACATGTATGCCACCAAAAAGCTCTAAAAACAAAACTTCAGACTGATGAGTTTAATATCCGAGCTACTGGAAAAGTATTTAAAATTCTTCAGTTTCTCAAGTATTTACATAAAAATATTAGTTACAGTTTTTATGTATAGGTACTAATATTGATCAATAATTTAGTCATGTGCTTCTTTATTTAAAAAGAGAACGTGTTAAAATCTCTTCCTTTACCTAAGAGAGAACTAAAATAAACATAAAGATTTCATATGATGCTGTTCCACTGTTGCTGTGAGTTGCTGAGGCCACCAATGCATAATGAAAGTGTTTGAGTTGTGATGGCTCTCAGTTTACTAAGGTGATGATAAAATTGTTTCAGAGCTTCTTCAGCCTTGCAAGGTCAAATCAGACCAAAGCATAAGCAAAGATCATAGCAAAGATCATAGCAAAGATCCCATCAGTACTTTAAACTGATGTGCTCTAAGTTTTCTGGATTGTGTTTATCTCAACAACAAAAAACCCCACAAAGACTTGTCTGTTAAGCACTTATGATTCCGTATGAATAATAAAAAATAGCATAAATATTCAGCAGCTATATACCCTGGCAAATGGAATATTTTTATTTTGCATTAGCCCTTTTAAACTAATTAATGAATTAATGAGTGAAAAGAAGCAATATCAGACCTCAGTAGACAGAAGTGAGGTCACTCCAGTGCCATTTCCAATTAATGTTAGCATTTCATATGCATTACATACTGTTGAATGCTGAATCTTTGTGAATTGGGAGTATTTCATAGCTGGAACAAGGGACCAAGGACCTGGAGCTGGGCTGGTTCAATTCTTTGTTCTTCCACTGACTCACCTTGCCTCCTTGGGCGAACCACCAAAGGTGGCAGCTACTAGTGTAGCTACCTGGAAGAGTGATGTGAGGCGTAATTAACTAACAGCTTTAAAGCACTGAGCTATAACCCGATGAAAGGAAAGCAGAAGTACGAATCATGTTATTATTTTTTGAAATCTGCATATAAATAGACCACCGTATTTGGAGGTCTGTAAATGATTTTTTTTTTTAATGAAACTAGTGACAGCCAACACTACTAGCTTGCCGTGTGGAAGAACTACTAGAGAATAAAATTATTTGTGCAGCTAAGCAATAAAAGAGAGGCTTCTCTGTGGTAATTTTTTGAAAATGTTGCATGGGGTTTTAACTACGTGACTCTTATTGACTTAAATGGGAGTCATGCAGCTAAAAACCCATACAACACTTTGAAAATGTATCCCTAAGTGTTTTGTCAATAATCGTGAGTAATAAAATGGGATTTATTCTTTTCTACTCAAGACATGTAAACATTATGTTTATATCAGCACAATTACTGACTTTCTGTAGCTTGATAGCTAGTCTTTAGTCATATTATAATTGGCATCCTGATCGCATAATGTCATTTTAATGTGTTCTTCAGAACACACATTATATTATTAGATTCTTGCTGTGAAGGAAGTGCAGAACAACTATATCATAAAAAACTGCAATAATGCTAACTCAAAAAATCATTCCCTATTCAATATGCAATATATATTAGTGTCTATCTGAGCAATAATTTTCTTGAAACATTTCCAAATTTTGAAAACACAGTTAATTTCTGGGGAAAAAAAATTGATCCACTATTCACTGCCTATACCCTGTGAAAAAGAACATATGGAACAGCTCTTAAATGATTGTCTCAGGCAGACAGAAGGGAGGAATACCATGCCCTCCCTGATTGAAACCTTGTGCTTATGAAACATTTCCATACCAAAAAATCCTCTGTGTTCTGATTGGATAATAACAGCCAACTATTTGGAAAAGTCTTGGTTTTGTGGTATGTTTCATTAGTCACAGTCATTATTCACACCTCTGTTAACTGGCTAGTGCCCTTATCCTTCAGTGATTTTGAGAGGATATACAAGCCAAATGCTGGGACTTGTAAAATTGATTATTCTTATCATGGTAGTTGAGGAACAATTATTACTCTATAATCATTCTGCTATTCTCATTGATTGCAAAGCAAATCCTGAGCTTAAGTTGACTCTGAAGCTATTAAAGATAATTGGTAAAAAAGAAAGGAAAAAACTGTTGCACTGATGAATTCATGACATGGGAAGAAGAACATTTGAGAAGAACAGGAGTTTAAAAGGGTTGGAGAGGCCAGAGCTATAACAACGTGCTTAAAGTGGACATACGGAGGAAAAGCTGTAAAGCTACCAGCTCAGAGAAGACGCATTCACATAGTCATGAGAGGGGACTATAGACTATTTCACTGTTTAATTATACCATGTATGGAGTGATTACAATATTTTATTAAGATGTTATCTCCAAGTAGATATAGCTTTTATTTAGCTTATTGTGTAGCACTTAAACAGAAAATACGAACCTTGGAATCACCATGGTAAGTGATTTTTAAAGAAGAATTACAAACTGAACCACGAAGCTCTACCAGTATGTGTTAACCTTGACCTGCCATTATAATCTGGTTCTTCTGCTGAACAGAACATGCGGATTGTGTTGTTACATGGTGATTTTATGAGGTAGACAAATATGTTCTAGAAAATACAGTGAGATCATTACAAGAAGCTTGTTGTGTTGGAAAGGCTTGATATTTTATATGGCATTTCTTGCTAATCCAGAATATAGTGTCTTAACATTGTAAAAACAAAATGTAGAGAAATAGTTAACAAAAGAATACACCTGATTATATTATTTTTGGTATTATTTTCAGGTTGGACTATTAGGATATATGGATCTATACTTACAGATATCTGAAACATGAAAGATGTTTGCCTGAGTATAAAACAAGTGGAGACCTGTGCTTTTCCTTCCCAGACAAAAAAAAAAAAAACAAAAAAACCCCCCAAAAAACCCCAAAAAAACAACCACCAAACAAACAAACAAAACAAAAACAAACATTCTGAAAGACTTAACAGCTGTAGTAAGCAATATTACATTAATAGAAATAGTTATAAATATTTGGTGTGGTTTAGAAGATTTAATTATATATTAATTCTCAAGTCACTGACATATACCCTCAGCTAAATAATTCTTTTTTTATCTAGCAATTTCCATTATTTCTCAAGCATAACTGCCAATAAAATGCAAAAAAAAAAAAAGGTGCAATCAAGTACAGAATTAGATCCTATGACTACAAGGTGAATGGTGTAAATACAGATATTCCTCTATTAAAGCACTCAGATTTCATATTTAAGTCTGCACAAACAGACTCAGGTAATCAAAATAGAAATGTTTCATCTACTGCTGTTTTAATCTCCCTGGGCTTCATGCTTAGTGCAGGTAAAGCACTTCACCAAAAAAATACCAGCAGCAAAACCAAGCTCTTCCTGTACCAAATCTTTTTGTTGCAAATACTTTGTTCCATTCTAATATCTGTATCTCATCTCTGTGTCTACAGGCAGGATAAGCAGTGATGATGATAGACTAGACTTGTATTTCTGCCAATGCTTTGACAAAGTCTGAAAGTGGTTTCCACATGGAATTAAAGGGACTAGCAGACCTGTTTTTCCTGCTGTTATTTTTCCATACTTTTTAACAAAGCAGGTTTTATACAACAACTGATCAAATTATAGTTTAACATCTTTCCAATTTATTGTTATGTTTCCAACTTTATTACAAAGTGTTTTCCAACTGAGATAACAGGCATTTCTGTCTGAAGTACCAGTACTGCAGGCAGCAGTGTGTACAATTTATAGACCATTCTTAAATTGTCTTACCTTTAAAAATATGTTGCATTTCACAGATAGTTAATGTGATTATGTAAGAGATGTATAAGGACTTAACATGATTAGGTGTTCTATATGTTTCTTTTCACAAAATAACCAAATACTCACACATGAATCAACATGAAATTCTGGAATCATTTTATATGTATCGTGTTGATAAAATTGAAGATCAATTTGTTAGAAATTAGCCTCATCAGCTGTGAATTTACTAGCTTTCTTCCTGGGATGTCTACACTGCTGTCACTGCAGAGACTGCTTCTATTGAGGACGCACCAGGGTTAACTTGAAATCTGTTCAAGCAGAAGTGTCAACAGACAGCCAGGACCACATGGAGCTGGGTTTAACCATCTGAGCATTTAATTTGCTTCTTCAGCAGCTCCTGCAGCCCACACTCAGCTCCTAGCTGCTGAAACTGTACTGCCACTGGTACTTCTGCTAGCTAGTATAAAGCTTCTGCAGCTTATTCTAAGTGAGCTGCGGTCACAGCAGCACAGGTAGAGCTTTTATGGAAACAGACTAACCAGAAAGATTTTGAGAGTGCATTGCGGACACTATAGACAAGCACAGAAAGGAACAATTGCAATGAAAATTATCATAAATCACCTAACTTGAATAGGCTTCAGAGGTTTGCTACAGACTGGGTTAGTGCTTAATCATTTCAGACAGCATATTTAGTACAAGTCAATGCATATACCCAGTATCAAATTCACCACAGGTGTAAGCAAGCGTGACTTTAATTGAGTTGTGCCTGCTTATATTAGATTTGGCCTAAGCTCAGAATGGCTTTCAGCAGGTGCAGCTTGTGGTACTCTATATGATATATCTATTGCCATAGCATAAAAATAAAAATAAATAAAAATAAAAATAAAAATAAATACAAGGACAGATTGCGTTATGATGACCACAATCTACAGTTAGAGATTAGATGTATAGGAAGCATTATATAGGCAAGCAGATCTGACACTTTTTTCTTCAACATATGGTTTGCTAAAGGTTCTGGCAGACCAGCTCTGATAAAAGAATTTTCCACTCCTTCCTGCCCTACCCTAGTCCTTTCTCCCAGGTTGTTTCCTGACTGCCGGCCGTGGCTGCATGAGCATGGCTCCATGCTTCTTCAGTCTACAGTCCAATACCAGCACAAGTCCACTTACATGACCACCTTAAGTCTGTCAGATTGTGAAAACAGCTCTTGGTGCATGGACATGCTTTCCATTCTGCAATCCCAACATGGAAGAGGGAGTCCCCAGCAAAGAGCTGGGGCAGAGAGCTTAATTTGCAGTGCTGCAATCTGTGCACCGCTGGTCCAGTCACTGTTTAGACAAGGAAGAACTTGTGTCCTGTTGGAACAGAGACAGTGGAACCCCTGCATCCTAAAGCTGTGTCTTTGCTAGAGAAAGAAGCTGCCTTCTGAAGCCAACAGAAGGAAAAACTATAGTGACAATGTAGTTCTGTTTTTAAGCAAAAAAATGACAGAATGAAAGACCAGTCTTTAACACTATCTAGTTAACTCAGGTGAAACAAACAGAAAGAGGTTCCTCGTACAGTCTTCTAGTTCTCCATGAGCACCAGTCAGTTGGCAGCCTGACAAAATCAGCACTTATCTTTGACAGAGAAATGCAGTGTGAAACTACATCAAATGTAATTGTTTAATTGTCGTCCATGAAAACAAGTGCATGAGTTTATGAAATATAGTTCCAGAGAACCATGAACAACTTGGATCTCATTGTTGGTCATGTGCTTAAATCCACAGAGCTGCCCCATACTACACATCATTTTGTTAAACTGCAAATCAACAAATGACAAAGAAGCTGGTTTGTTTGGGTGAAAGCCCATTGAACACAGGCTGACACAAGCCTGCTATCCAAAGGGAGCCTGGGGCCATTGTGGATGGTAGCCTGTGCCCTACAAGCCAGTTCCTTTCCCTGTGGCTTGACTTCATTCCTGGAAGCCAGAGAAGTACGAAAGATGAATGGGAGCTTTGCCTGGCTGCCAGCAGCTGTCCTTCCATCCATTAACACTCCCTAATCTGAAAAATTCACCAGCCCTATAGGTTTCCACACCACACACCAGTTATGCTGATTAGAAAATTCACGCTTCGGTATTAGTGCCGATTAAAAAGGTTTTCCTGTGCTTTATCCAGATGTTGAATATTCATCAACAGTGTCTGGTTTAGGAAATGATAAATAGCATAGGAAATAATCTTATAACTACATCAAAAACTTATTTGTAGTGTCCAGCAATGTCCCCTTACAGCCTAGTTTATAAACAAATTATCTGAATTATTAATTTATCATGCAGGGACTGCAAAAAAGGAAAAAAATCCCAGTGGGTTATTACAGCCCTTCACAGGAAATGCATATTTCCTGCACTAATGACATCATCAATAACAAGAAGTTTATTTCTAAAGAACTCAAAATAAAATTTAATTAACTGTACACAATATTTTCAAATTAAATATGAGTTAAGGCATTCAGAATTGGGATTAATGTAATAGTTCTAAAGAAAATTCTTCTCCTAGTAGATTAAAAACAATAACAACAACTACAATAAAATCCCTTTCAAACTCCAAAACAAACATACAATTTAATGGAAAGATTTGTCTGCTGAAAATATGGAAATGATTTGCTTCTGTCTGGAATTCCCATTTATTTAAAAGAATCAGCAATAACGCTAGTAGATAGGGAGTGTAGCATGGGTCAGTGGTGCTGGAGCTGCAATGAAAAAGGAACTCTTGCCAATGAAATCCTCACTTTCCCCTACTTTTGGCAGTTTTTCTCCTTCTGGATGACAACAGCAGTCAAAGTAAAGAGAGAATAATCTACACTGCATGATGTCCATTTTGGAGTTGTCTTTGAAATAACAAATCAGACGCAACAGACTCATAATAAAAAACAGGACTACTTGGATTTCTACTGAAATTTGCTATTTTTGTTACCAAAAATTTACCTTATAAAGGGAGAAATAACGAAGTCCATGCTTACAGCAACACAGAAAGAGTATTTGATGTGATGGGGGAAAAAAATAAAAGACTTAAATCAAAACTAAAAAACCATAAAAAACCCCAAGAAAAACCCTAGAGGAATGACAAGAATGTGGAAATCCCTCAAACTTCAGGAAAAGATCAAGGATTAGATTCTAGAAATACGTCTGTTTTAACTATTTGAATATTCAGATATATGCATTATTCAAGCAGAATCAGTGTCAAGTCCTTTTTCATTATTTCCTTTTGGTAGAATTACATTTTTAAAAATAAAGCAGCAATTACCAATGCATCTTTAAGGCACTGAACAAATACCAAACCATTCTTTTTGGTTCTGCAGCATTATTCATTTGCAAAAAAAAAGGCAATGAATATACAGGACAGATGCCAAAATGAAAGGGGTCAAAAATTATACCATTGCTTTCCTTTTCAAGTGGAAGATGAATACTCTGCTACTGAGGAAACTGTTTTTCCTTTCAGCTTTCTTTGACTCAGTCCTCCTCTGAGGGAGAGATTAGTGACAGAAGCAGGAACCATGGACATCAATGTTTTGGAGAGAGAGGAACAAATAGCTTCTGCATAGCCCCCTCTGCAGCTTACCTTGAAGAATATGTACTTCAGATCTACAAGTCTAAAATGATAGATGTGACTGAGCAATCTCCCTTTTCTATTTCCTAGTTGTCACCTTTCTGGTCATGACTTCTATGAAAAGGTAGTCACTCAGAAACTATGGGACAGCTGACCCCAACTGACCAAAGGGATATTCCATACAGTATGATGTCATGCCCATCATATGAAACTGGTGGAAGAAGGGGGGGATGTTTGGAGGGATGGTGTTTTCTCTGCCCAAGTAACTGTCAGGTGTGATGGAGCCCTGCTTTGCTGGAGGTGGCTGAACACCTGAACACCTGCCTAAAAGCTGCATATGCTGTCCCAGCTGTGTCCCCTCACAACTTCTTGTGCACCCCAAGCCTGCTCGCTGGTGGGATGTTGTGAGGATCAGAAAAGGCCTTGGCTCTGTGTAAGCACTGCTCAGCAGCAACTCAAACATCCCTGTATTATCAACACTGTTTCCAGCACAAATACAAAACATATCCCCATACTAGCTACTATGAAGAAAATTAACTGTATCCCAGACAAAACAAGCACACCATCATAACACAGTAACTGTTTTGTGAAATGCTAAGTGTAAGAGAGGTTTTATGAGGCTGTTAAAGGGTAGATGAAAATCTTGTCTACAAAAAGTCACCACAATTATGTACTGGTGTGTAAAAAGAGAAAATTATATATAATCGCATGTACAGACGAAACAGCTGAAGTGAAGCCGGGTGATAACAGCTAAATTATATAAATGCAAAGTCATTGTTATTATTATTGGTGGTGGTGATGACTGGTTCTTTTACCTTGGCACATAGGAGTCAGTCTGCTAGGCACAGTGTATAAAGAATAAAAAAATTTGTCTGTCCTTAAGATCAAATAATTTAGGGTTTCACTGTGTATTTTTCACTTTCTCAAGCCAAGAATTTATATTCCAAAAATCTGGGTAGCATCAGAAAACCATTAAAATCAGCTAACCACAGAACCACATTTCTTAATTTTCATCATATTGTTTCTATTCCCATAGTCCTGCTGATTTCATTAGCGTAGTTACTTTAGCCATTGTAACCAGAAACTGCCATCAGCCTGAGATGCTGATGATCATTTCTGCTGCATATTCAAGCGTGGGAACCTGTATTTCAGAGCCTTTCAAAGCTAGCAGGAAAGAAAGAATATTCCACTTTTCCAAAAGTATTATGACTTGTTCCTAGTGCCGTGGAACACACACCACTGAGTCTTCAGGCATGAGACACAAGACCTAGGATGCTTGTATGTGCTAAATGCTAGTTCTTTTAAGAGATTTTAATGTCTTCTCTTGAATCCTGTAGAGTTAGAAATGTAAAAACATGTAAAATGCACAATAACTTGATACAGGCTGAAGTATTACCTGCTGTGACTGACATTCTGAGAATAATTTATTATTTGGCAACACTTATGGTGAGGATGCAATACTAGGAAGTGAATGGGAGTCCACTCTGGGATCTCAGCAGGCAGAATGCAATGTTGTTCTCCAGCCTACTCCGCTGGTGCAGTAAGCAATTTGATTTGGGACTAATTCTTCCAAGGTGTTTGGACAGAGACCATCAAGAGAAGAGCTGGTTTCAGGAGTGACCTTGATGTGCTACTGTAATGAAACCAGTAGAAACTAATGTTCTCTTACTTGTGGTTTTGCCAGACACAAGCAATACTGTTGTGTCAAATTCTTTACCATCTTCTTCATTGAAAACAAAAAAAAAGGCTGTGCAGAACACTTTAAAGTCCCTTATAATACATTTAGATAACAAAATGCATAATACAAAACTGATTTCAAGGGCAAAAAAAGCAGACAATCTTGCTAGGAGTTTGCTGAGAGTATATATTTTTACAGAAAAAAGGTACTATATACCATGTATATCGCTGTAATAAGATCTTGTGCAGTATGGATATTTTAAATACATATGGTGTACTAAAAATGTAAATTATCATAACTGCACTTCACGTAAAATAAATATTGTATTGTGTGCAAGATGTTGGCATTGTGCTAAAACATACTGCAAATAAAGTGAATGTGATATTTAATATATATATAGGTTCATATCAAGTTTCTGTAAAAATAATATGAAGTCTCTTATTCAAGACATTTACAGGGAAAAAGCAGAATATTAATTTTCATGGTACTCCATTCCTGTATCTCCATAAGTATTATGTGTCTACGTCTACATAAAACTGTTTCTACATACTAGGGCCACTACAGCTGAAAATTTTCCATGAATTGAACAGGAATCTTTCCATTCCAAAAGTGCCAAATAACAGGTCACCTCGAACACACAGTGAGAAACATAATTATGAGTGCATTTTAATATCAGCAAAGAATCTAGCTCTGAAAGCTTTACATTGTTTGAATTTTATATTCCAGTTACAAATAAAATTTTAAAAGGTGCTGTATACCTCAAAAAAGAATATTAAAACTTCAAAGTAGTATATACGTTTATTATGTTACCATGACATACCACATTGCAGACTAGTGTATCACTTTGATGGCCAAAAAAAAATATTTACAGTTTGAGAAATTATGAATTATTGTTTTCTTTACTCACAACATTAGTTTAATAGTGCTTTTACAATTTCCAGCAAAATATTCAGAGACCTATAATCTCATAAAACCCAGTTAAAGCCAGCATTCAAGACTAGGCCTTTTACATAAGATAAACAATTACCAAAATATTAAAAGATGCCCTAAAAGGTACATCTATCGTGCATAACAGAATCTGAAGTAACACCGTCAGTATTAAAATAAGCATTAACATTCTCACCTGTGATCCTGATATATCAAACCTGGAAAAAATGGCAGGGAACCCTCTTCTAGGAGAGATCAGCTGTTTTCTCCTGATCCTGCATTTCAAGCCAGTCAGATTCACTCCTAGGCTTGTGTAGACTTTTTTCTGCAACCCAGGCACACCAGGCTTCATCTTTACAATTCAGCTAAAGGGCTATGGCCTATCCCTAACTCAGTATAGAACCTAGTTCCTATTTGTTAGGTAGTCATTTCCTTACTCCCACATTCATAATCAGCACAGATAAGGTCACCTTCACTTATCACAGCATCATTCAGTTTGGAAGGGGTGCCAGGAGGTCTTTAGTCTCCCTGCTCAGAGCAGGGTTAATACAGAATTCAGACCGAGTTGCATAGGACTTTGTCCACTCTTAAAAGTCTCCAGGGATATAGATACTGCAACCTCTGTGGCTATCCTGCTCCAGTGCTTAATTATCCTCATAATGAAAGTATTCTCCTTGGACCACACCAGAAGCTCTCTTGCTTCAATTTATGGGTACTGCCTCCCATTCTCTCAGTGTGCACTTCAGTAAAGAGCTGTCCTCTTGGTAGTCCCTAAGGTCCCATGAAGCCTCTTCTTTTGAAGAAGCTGAACAAGCTCAGGTCCCTGAGCCTCCCCTCACAGGACAAGTGCTCCAGCCCTCAACTGTCTTTGTGGCCCTTTGCTGAACTTGCTCCAGTTGACCAACATCTTTCCTGTGGTGAGGGGCCCAAGACTGGATGCAGTACTCCAGAAATGGTCTAACATGTGCCAAGCAGAGGCAATTAACCCCTTTTCTTGATCTAGATTTTCACTCATCTAATAATCTGCCCATCTAGACCATAACAACCCAGCTGTGATAAAAAGATGGGAGACCATATCAAAACCCTTGCTAAAACCAAAGTGGATGACATCAATCCACTACAAAATCTGATGTTCACACGTGAAGTATTCTGCAACAGAAATATTTTAACATAATATTTTCAGCCCAGTTTGTGTATTTGTTCCTTCCAGGTGACAGCTACTCTAACTGATGTGAAGCTCCCCTTATGAGTTGTGTCCCATCAACCTCAGATATCGTGGAGCAGTCTAACACTTATTAAACTACTTCACCTCATGGTTTCTGATACAACTAGGGAGAAATCATAAAATACACCTGAATATTCACTGAACTTCAGAGATAAATTTCATTTGGCTGCTCTTCCAGCCCCCTGGTGACTACTTGTCCAAACATCTGGGTGATTGAATTTTCCTGAGTTGCTACCAGGAAGCCGAGTGTGTACTTGCACCCCAGTGTATTGATAGCAGAGATGGTATGTTTCATTAGGGACAGGATGCCACTTGAAGAAGTACAGGGAAGATGAGATTTTTACAAAATCAGTGTCAGACTCCTGGAATACAAACTAAGTAGTTAATTCAAGATCCACATTTTACACATTGAAGCATTTACTCATCTGAAACTTGCCTACAATCCCCCAGAACATTTAAACACTTTCATTCTCAAAAACCTATGTACATATTTGCTTGATGGATCAGGGCCTTTAGCTGAATAAGGTAGAGCTGTGGTGCTGTAGAATGACTAGGACACCTGAGGCTGTAGGACTCGTTTCATTCAACATCAGGCGTCCAACATTTATAACAAAAGCATATATCTCACCTAGTTACTATAGGCCCCCTTCATAATTAATGGAGAGAAATAGACACTTCTAGGGTGCAATTCATCAGTCTTACCTTTGTCCTGGCGTCAGGACCACCACCACCA
>NW_010100889.1:0-6404 GCF_000699245.1 Pterocles gutturalis
TGTAATTGCGAGGCTGCCACCAGCTGCCTCTAGAAGGCCTCGCTGACTTCCTCGTCCTGATCTGGTGGCCTGTAATAGACACCCATGACAGTATCACCCATGGCAGCCTGTCCCTTAATTCTCACCCACAAACTCTCAACTGGCTCGTCACCCACCCCTGGACAGTATTCAATATATTGTAGTTGCTCTCTCACGTAAAGAGCAACTCCCCCACCTCGCCTTGCTGGTCTGTCCATCCTGAGAAGGGTATAGCCACCCATGACTACATTCCAGTCATGTGAGCTGTCCCACCGTGTCTCTGTAATTGCCACCAGGTCATAATCTCCCGACTGAACACGGATTTCTAACTCCTCCTGCTTATTCCCCATGCTGCACACATTTGTGTACAGGTATTTCAGGGAGCAAGGTGAAAGGTCTAGAGAGCAAGGCTTATGAGAAGCAGCTGATGGAACTGGGGTTTAGTCTGGAGAAAATGAGGCTGAGTGGAGACCTTGTCACTCTCTACAAATACCTCAAAGGAGGCTGTAGTGAGGTGGGTGTCAGTCTCTTCTGCCAAGCAGCAAGGATGAGAGGAAATGGCATCAAGTTACACCAGGGGAAGTTTAGATTGGATATTAGGAAAAATTTCTTCACTGAAAGGGTTATCAAGCGTTGGAACAGGATGCCTGGGGAAGTGGTGGAGTCACCATTTCTGGAGGTGAGTAAATGACATGTGGATATGGCGCTTAGAGTCACAGTTTAGTGGTGGACTTGGCAGTGCTAGGTTGATGGCGGGAGTCGATGATCTTAAGGGTCTTTTCCAACCTAAATGATTCTATGATTCTGTGCAATGTACATAGTAATCACCCTGGAGAGACCACTGGCTTACAATGTTGGCTTTTTATTTTTTTCCAAAGGCTGGATAATATTCAGGCCATTAATTACATTTGTAGCCATAGTTAACTTAATTATGTAGGGGTAATCGAGCTGCTTGCTTCAGACTGTAAACTAATTACCACAGGGGACATCTGCATCTCATGGGTGGCACTGAAAATTTGAAAAGTGCATATAATGCTCTTCCTCTTCTTTTCAGAGGCAGTGTTGATCACTAATTGGACCAGAAACTGACTGCTCCTGTGTAAAAAAGCTTTACTGCATGTAAATTACATGGAAGCATGGTCTATTCTATTGCTGAATAAACTAAATGGTACCATCATCTGCAGAACTTGGGTCTTTTATTCTAATTCAAGAGGGAAAGAAAGCTGATAAACGGAACAAGTCTAATAGTCTAGTGCTGTATAAAACTGCTGTCAGAATTTAACTGATGCTTTATCAACTTTAAATCTCCTTCGAATGTGAAAATTAGTGTTTTTCCATACTGAAGTGGAAATGACTTTATCAATGTGAGACAACACTTTCTTGCAGGATAGACAGAATATTTGTATGCTTGACAGTATAGCATTGCAAAGTTATGCAATTGTACAGAGATCAATAATAAGCTTCTTACTTAGAGTCTTTTCTGGTGTAAAAAACCTGAACTGTTGGATCATGTTTTGACTTGGGAAGACACCTTTTCAGAGTGAATGAAGAACTGTGAGGACTGGTGTATTCTGTAAGGAGGCTACCTCTTGCAGAAAAGTATGAGGAAACCAAAAGAGTGGCTTATGTCTCCAAAATTATGATGATGGTGACCTTTCAGTTGCCTCAAGAGGCTTTCTGGTATCTTGTTCTTTTTTCTATGTTCTTCTTTGTTCTCTGACGTATCAATTTTTAAGGGATTGACTTCATAGGAACTGAGAAATATTAAACAACATACTCAAGTGCATCTTGTTTTCAGTAGTAATATAATATTTCAGAAGAATGAAAATTAAAATGTCATCAAACAGGTGAGTAGCATGTAAAATGGCACAGTGATCACAACTGGGGGGAACAGTTAAACAGTCAAACAAAAATGGAACTGAAAACTGAAGTTTGGGATTTTTGTGAAATCTTCCATAAGTCACTAAATGTCTGTTTATATCATTGTCCTCTACTACAAAACAAAAAGTTCGTATTTACTGTTTTGTGAGTTTCAATTGATTAGTGTTTAGCAATGTTTTGAGACACGTCAATTGAAAATGTTCTTTGTGCAAAACCATGCATACTGTTATAAAAGGTCTTCAGAAGATATTTCAAAATGTATATTAAATTTGTAACAAAATATAAAATTATTTGCCTCTATGAGGTGAGAGAAGGACTCAGCTTCCAGGAGAAGTCATCAAAATTAATAAACTTGACTGCTGCAAGTTACCCAGCAGGCGATATTGTTATAACTATCATTCTCAAACAAGGCACTCAATAACGTTAATCATTCTTCCTTTTTGAAAAGTAATCATGAAGATTCTGTCTGTCAAAAGTTATTGCGTGATGTCAAAAACCTTAAGGCATTTGTAGTTTTTAATGGAGCTTTAACTCTTATTGCGTTGGCAAGCTTTACAAAACAGTCCTGACACAGGTGGAAAAAGTTCAACAAAGAGTGATGAAGCCACAGTCCAAGATCCAGTCACAGAAGACTCAGTGATAGACAGGACTTAAAGCACACACAGGGCTGCACGCCCAGTCTCCGTCTTCGATGGGAACCCAAAGTATGTTTATCAGCAAAACTGATTCTTGGTTAGATCTCAGAAACACCACACATTAGAACTCATTTAAAGTTACAAGGACAAATATCACAAGCTACACATAGAGAATTCGTATGCCTGTACTATCAACGTCAAAATAAGACACTTGGAGATAACAGCCTCACTGGTGTTTGAAGCATCTGTTTTCGCAAGCAAATATTCGAGTCTAGAGAGTAATTGGACTCAATGAAACCCTTATGTCTAAAAATTATAGAGTTTTAAGTGTAAAGGAGCATATATCTATAAAAAAATCAGCTGATTCACAAAATGCTATTTATAAAAAGGGCAGAAACAACACCTTTTATACTTACCTTCAGAAGAACAGTCTCTGTTTATCTCGTTAAACTTGCTTCTTCTACCTGTGCATAGACATTCTGCAGACTTGCCAGATTATTCACCATTTCCATGTTTTTCATCTGAATTATCTGCTTTACTCCTGCTCACACCATGTAGGGTTTACAAGAATTCTCTCTGAAAAGTCATTGGCCTGCTTGCCTTCTCATGTATGGAGACTGGACAGTAGATTCAGCCTCTGTTTCTGTTATACCTGAAATTGAGAAACAGAAGCAAGCAAAATGCAGTGTTTCGGTTTGCTTTGATCTTTCATAGAGAATGGCAATCATTTGCCTTCTCTTCCAATGAATCACCCATTGGTCATCTGACAAGCTTTTTAAAGGTTCAGCAAAAGCAGAATTGAGAGGGTGGAGGTCCTTCTGTTGCTTTAATTGCTTTAGATTCTCTCCAGTAAAAATACTGAGACAATTTTCTGGTTGTAAAATCGAGAACTCATGGTTGAGGGTTTTGAAACCATTTAATAAAACCCTTGTTTTGTGTTCTGTTTGTTCCATGGTACTTGTTAAATGATATAACAATAATATGGCTATAATTCCAAATTAAAGTCCTATATTTAGGTAACCTCACACAAAGTGTGATTTCACCATATAATGGAACTATATCTCATCACTGTCATCTGCTACTGCAATGCTTTAGAGTCTCAGCTTTTGAGGTTTAGGCCATACTAGCTGTGTGAAAAATGCATTAAAGCAATGAAGCAGGTGTGTAAAAGGACTCATAAAATCCAGGTCCAGTGTTACTGGCCTACAAAGCAGAGGTTACTATCATGCAGTGTGTTGTAAATACACATTCAGCATTCTAGGGAGATCAGCTGCACATTACCATACATATGTGGCCTATAACATTGCAAAGGAAAATCCGGTCAACCTCTTAATTGATTTAGACTGTACTGTTAAAAAACACAGTGCAATTAATCCCATCTTACTTCAGAAGGAAAAACTGACAAACTTTGTAAAACTTTCTTAGACTTTCAGTTTTCTTTTTAGCGTTCACTGTGCACAGGTGTTAACAGCATTTCTGTTGACCCATAGTTCTTTCCTCATCAAGGGCTGATCAGAATTTAATACTAGTATTTTAAAGGGACAAGCTTTTAGGCCTGGAAATGTGCATATAAATAAAAACTGTGTAGTTCCAACTCTGTTGTTAATGAAAGGAAAATGATCCGTGTTCTCTCCAGGGATAACTGAGTTTAACAATATATTTCAAGATTTAGGTGCTATTGGAAATAATAATAAATCACCCAACCACTATTAGTGAGCCTCTGCCCATTCCAACAAGTTTATTAACTGCCTGTAATGTTTGTTTCTATATCCTGCACAGAAAAACATAAGCAGTTTCTTGGAAACCGATAAAGTTTAAAAAAATTTACAGATGCACCTTGAAAAGCAAATAGTATTACTGACAGATCTTGATTGAAAGAATGCTTTATTATATTGACTTATTTCTACCTCTTAAGACAATTTTCAGAAACACTTTTATATTCACTATATGTGTTACCATCTTGCTCCGGAAGCTTACCCATCATCCAGAAAAAGAAGCACTAAGGAGAAATTAAGGACAGAATGAAGCTGACATAGAGGAAGCTACATTGGTTAAGGGATTTCCACAGCAAGGGTAAGGGTGAGGGCAAGAGCAGAGCACAAGAAGGGCTTGTTAGGTTGTGACTAGCATTATGGATCTTCCAATGGGCAAGAGATGAATAGAGTTGTGGACAGAGAAATGTGAAACACTGAGAGATGCAGTCATCATACTGAACTAAAGAAGAATGAAGAGTGGGCTGAGAACAGAGAATTCATGAATGGTGAATGACAGAAAGTCATTGAAATGCTAATGGCCAGGGCACAAAAGTGATACTGGTAGTTACTGTGGAAAAAGACGGAAGAAGCGTTAGAAAGGCGAACTGCAGCAAAAGACAGCTAAGCTAAAGCGGCATCTGGTGAAAACTGCACTCAAATATTAGCTTTTTTGGGTGGACGTGGAACCGAGACTCCTGATTGTATTAAAATGTAAGGCTGAGGTAGTGTGCAGAGCAGGGGGTGGACTGATCATTGACATGAAGGCTGACATAATCATAGATGAGTTTAACAGACTGTCATGAAAGACAAAAAAACAGGAAACCAAAGAGCTTAACTCCAGAAAATAGGTGACGTTTGATAATGAGAAAAAAAATGGAACAAAGATGCTTTGAGGATGCTGCTCCAAAAAAAGAAAAGGAGAGAAGCTGTGAAGCCAGAGGTGACAGGGTGTGGAAAGAGATAAAGAAACCCGGTGCTGAAGTTATTCTCTTTATGCAGAAAATTGAAGTAATCTCCGTGTCAGTGTATGTGACACAAGGATTCAGGAATGGCAGCAGAGAGGAGCAAGCTGAAAGGTCATGAATGTCTCAATTCTTCCAAAATGGCAATTAGGAATCATGTTAAAGAAGACGCATGCTCTCCAGAAACTCAGAGAGAAGGGTATAGGTCAGCATGTAAAAGGGAAGAACGGAAGGAGACTGCACGGAGGAGGGATATGATGGCAGTGAGTACAGATGGAATAAATGTAGTTTTGGGACAGTACCACCCCAGGCAATGAGGAAGGGGCAAAGGGTCGTGTGCAGGTGATCTCTGGAACCTGCTGATGTTTGAAAAGGGAAACTGAAATGCAGAGGAAAAAAGAAACTGTGAGCTTTGAAAGAAGCAAGGATCAAAATTGAAAGAAATACGTGGAGCAAAAAGTGAGAGTGGTGAGAAGCATGGGTGAACTGAGGAGAGTATTTAAATAACCCTCTGAATAGTATTTAAAAATTGAAATCAGCATCTGTGGAAGCTTAACATTCTTCCCCTATCCTCATGTAGGCAGCTTATGCCTTGTTCCATGATGCTGAAATCTCTCTTCTTCCAGTGTGACAGTATGTACTCTGCAATTGCTTTTTTTAATCTTTCTCAGGTTTAGCTTGGAGCATGGTGCGTAATGGAACACATTTATGCAATGTAAAATTTTTTCTTGGTCTTGATTTTAAGGATGCAAAAATCCATACCTCACCATGAACAAACCAAAAACTTACGTTTCTCATTTTCTGCTTAATTCTTGTTTCCAGAAATCTGTCACTGAGATTTTGTGGGGTATTTTTAATAGAGAATTTACAAGACTAATTTGTATCCTTGGGGACCGAGGGAAAAATAACCATTATATCAGGGTATCTGACACTAACTTGCACATTTAACCAGGAAATTCTGCTTTTATTTTACAATACATTTTTCTAAAATGCAGTATAAACATAATGTTCTAAGCTTTACTTTCAAGATGTTGGTTTAAATTAAGGAGTTCTCTCTACCTTTCTTCTGAGTTGCTTTGGCTTTCTCTCTTTTTTCTTTTTTTTTTTTTTTTTTTTTTTCCCTTTTTTTTTTTGGTGCCTTGCCTTTACCCTTC
>NW_010100889.1:6415-14418 GCF_000699245.1 Pterocles gutturalis
TTTTTTTTTTTTTTTTTTTTTTTTTTTTCCCCTTTCTTCTTGTGGTGCATAGCCTTCAGCATTCCTGAGCATGTAAGAAATTGGAGCTGGCTGTTTTGTACACTACATTCAGATTGACATACTGACATAACATTGGAAATTGCTAAGGTAAAATAAAATAATGAAGATATTAAGCTACATAAAATACGTTTTCTGTTAATTGTGCCCATTTTCCCTTGTACTCAATTTTTGCAATCATACCCTACTTACTGTTTGCCATGAGTCATTGTAATCAATTGACTACACAATATAATTACTATAAGTTAAGCATGGTAACAACACTGTTTGGCTTTGAAGGCGTTGGCAGAATGACATTTGTGTAAAAGTCAGGCTTTATATCTTCAACTGTAGATGCTTTTAAGTCAGTAGATGCCTTTTGGGTGTGTCTATGAAGGACATTAGTGCCAAGCACATGGCTCCATCTGCCAGCTCAGTGCATAACAGACTGCCAATATAGCCAGCACAGCACACGTGAGCTTTGGCACAGTCTTGATCTGAAGGGACAACGTAAGTTGTTTCTGAAGCTGGTGTATACCACATTTGCCCAGGAGTTTCTGTGACATGCTGCTTTCCATGATACAGACATACCCTTAGGTCTATACAGACAAAATGTTTTCCTTTCATTTTTCATTTCTAAATATATCTGGAGTTGCAAGAAATGAGGCACAAAAAAAAAAAAAAATCCTCCAGGGTGGTGGCTGGACTATGATTTATTTATTTTTGCAACCTTGGAGCAATCTGAGATTCTTAATTTCAAAGCTCTTCTTTCATTTGTTATTTTTATAATTTGGCTTCTGATAATGATGTCTTACCACTTGCAGTCACAGTTTCTGAAAATATTAGTGTTTACAAGGGGCTACTAACCATCTAGCAATCCTAGTAGCTGAGCCTGTAAAAGAAAGGTTTTTAAACTCCAGATGCTCAAAGTGCAGTTCTGCTCCACCTTTTATAGGAAGTTACACTGACATTTTGTAAGTTAAATTTCACAAGCACTTTGGCTTCAGATAATTTTCAGCCAATGCAGCAGCTCTCCCAAGTATCTTATGTAATTTTGGTCATGTCATACACTAACATTTAAGTCTTTTACCAAAAGAATTGCAACCCATAAGCCAGCCTGGAGCCCTGGAGTTCTGTATGAAGTAACCGAATTCATTGACAGAGCAGTCAAAGCAAAGTCCCTTGTTTTGTACAGTCATTACACAGGAACAACAAGAGTATACAGAGTCCATTTCAAATAATGACTTAAGACTCTGGATAGTATTGTTGTTTAATTTCATGGTAGCCCAGAAATCTTTCTGAGGGGATGTTCCAATTTTGGTTGTAAATGTATCACTATACAGCTTCTAGTCTATATTTTACACACACACTTCTACATTTCTCTGGACTATATTTTTAATAAAGGTTGAGAAAAAGGGGGTGTTTTAAATGTACTTTGCAGGCTTTCATACCTATCCTGAATGTCTCAAAACCACATATCTAGCAACACCAAATATTTACCTGTTTATATAGGATATGAGTTGTTAAAAATGTTAATAAATGGCCCCCATGTGAACATTGCATTATTTTCTCACACTGTGAATGTCGCTTTTTCATATTGCATAAACTGTAAAAGAAGGCTTGAATAACACATAGTAGTAAACCTAAAAAGCCTTATTTTAATGTTACAGAGTCTGACTCAAAGTTCACTAAACAGAATGAATCTTTCTACTGTTTTCAAAGACGTTTAGAAGAAGCTTTGTGACAACATTATGTTTTGATGGTGTGATTGTTTATGCTTTATGATGAATCAGAGATACGTACTAATGAATCACCTTCTAGAATGCTAGTGCTATATTTAGATAGAGGGTAATTATTGCCACCTTTACTGACTGATTCTGTCTCTCTCAAGGGAATTCAAATAAATAGGTTTATTATACCAGCCACAGGAAACACAGAATAAAGTAATAAGTATTATTCTGGTTTCAGCATTTTGGCTTACTTCATGTGCCCTTAAACATTTTTACTCAGCCTGTGATAAGCTCCTGAACCTCAGGTTATATTTTCTCCACAGAAGATGAAGAAACCTCTGGATTCTCTCTGAAATAAAAATACTTCCTTATGATCAAAACAAGGAAAGGCTCCTTCCCACCAAGCAAACAGTGCAGTCTCAAAGGCATCATCTAGTAACATCTGTATTCTATTTCTGAAATCTCTTTTGATAACACTGACAACACTACATGTTGTCCACCCCTCACTATTCATAAAAAAAAGCTGCAGAAGAAGAATTGAATGCCTGGGAAGCCTGGGGCTGACACAGTATGCACACCATGCACTCTCTCAGCCTGCAGTCTGTTTCAGAGGTGCACAAATGTCAAGGTTATTCTGCTGACTGCCTTATAATGCAGGCACACAAGAGTGATGTGGCAAATCAGGTCTGTAACCACTGCTGACTTGCAGGGGCAGCCAACCTGTCAAGAAACGACCTGCTACACACATAGCTCTTTATTGCCCTTGCTAACAGTTGCCTTCAACAGAGAGCAGGGAGAGTGCATGCAGCAGTGCATGCAATTAGGGGCAACTTTTCTGGGGAAGAGAAGAAGCAATGTGAACACTTCTAATTTAACAAGTGTGAAATGTGACTGTACCAGTAGAGAAGGGAAGTGCAGTGGCTGCAGACCCTGTGAAGACTGGGCTGGGGGGCTGCATATGGAGCTGGGGGCAATTCCAGGTGTCAGGTCTGCAGCCAAGACCTGGACTAGGGGAAGTTTGTCATGTGGCTTGCAAGGGGGCATTTGTGTGAGTGTGGGAAGGAGCACAAAACAGAGAGGTTTAGCAGCATGGGGGAAATGAGTGGTATGTAAAGAGAAAATGAAAGAGGATCTGCAGTGTGGACAGTTGAGTACAGATCTCTGGGTATGGCAGCACAGCTGGCCATATGCCTTCTCTGCATCCCTGCTGTGTGCCAGCTGCAAGAAAGACCATCTGGAACACTAATTTATACTGATTCACCAACATTAATGACAAAAATGGCTGGCTGCCTGTGAGCTGAGGGTATCACTTTATAAAGAAATCCAGTGGTCCTCTTTTGGGCAAAGGTGGTTCCACACCTATTCTTATGAAAGTTGTAGCAAGAATTACGCTATTGTCAGTTAAATTTCTGTCATCTTTCTAACCTGAATTTGGGTTATTTCCGTCTTAATCCACTGGGTCATTGAGAGATGTGTACCTGCTCACTGAAGTGAGAGCACAGCAACAGGGCCTAAACTATCCTGTACTAACAAACAAACCCGATCAGGATCTACTCGATTTATGAAGGTCTTAAAGCTACACTTTCTAGAGATCTTGCTTCAGGGAAACGCCATACAGCTGAACCCATTCAAAATGCAAACAACTCTTACAAGCTTCTTGCAGGGATGATTTAGCTACATCCTGAGAAATTGTAAAAGCTATTGGAAGCAGAGATATTATCTTAGCTGCCTCTTTGGGGCCAGATATTTAACAATGCCTCATGCGATCCTTTCCAGCTTATCCCTAAGTGAAACTAGCAGCCCAATTTTATTCTTACTGAAGCCAGTGAGAAAAGGAGCACTCCCTAAATTTGTCAATATGCAAGGGACAGGTTTTGGGATAGTGCAGATAGTCTGTCCTTTCAGTTTGTTGTCTTTTGACGTCTTGCCTCAGAGTAACCTGGCAACAGTGGCACCTTCCAACAAACAAAAGCCATACAGACACTGCTGCATCACATCAGAATGATGATGAATTTCCTATTTGTTCAAATGGCTGTTTAAATATATGAAGCACTACAGTTGAGACAAAACAAATGTGTCACTGAGCAATGTTACATGAGAGCATTTTTGGAACATGCAGCAGAGCAACATTTACACATGTGGAATGGACCAAGACCAAACAAGTATAAATTTTCAAATGGCTTGCTGGTGACCTTAATTCAGGGTTTTCTGAAGTACATAGCTTTGGCAGTGAAACAAAAACTGAAGAAAAGCGTGCCTCACAAAGCACAAAATGCAGTTTTCAGAATGAATTTCTTATGAGGTAAAGAAGTTACTACACTTAAAAAAATTACATTTAAAGAAAGGCAATACACTCTCCTAATGTATTAACATCTACAGTGGCAAAAGCATACAGCTATCTGAATTTTCTTCACAAAGCTTTTACACACTCTTTTAAGAATAGCCATACGTAGTCCAGTATAAAGTCAAAGAAAAATAGTGACGTGCCAGTCATTTAATACCAGTCAGCATGCCATGTATCTATGAGAGGTGCAAAGGAATTACCTACGACTTCTGTAAATAATTTTTCAACTTATTTTATTTTGATTCTAAACCACTGGCAACAATAAAAAGAGGCAAGATAAATTTCAGACAGATAAGCATATCTCTAGCACTGAGTGGAACAGCATTTGAGGATCATATTTACCACAGTCCTTGGTAACACACTTTTGATTTATCTGACCATTACACAACATCTTGTGGCAGATGAATGTAGCAAAGTAAGCTCCACCAAAAAAGCCTAATATAAAATATGTAATGTCAGCATTGGGCTGCCTGTAGTGGCATAATTTTCCTACCTATTTCCATTATTCCTCCAACTTTCTCTTCCCTACCAATAAAAAATAGGAAAACTCTAGGCTTGAAGGCACTCCAGGTACACTCTGGAGCTTGCTGACACATGAGCTCATTGCAGAGACCCTTCTTGTAATAGTGGCTGAGCTACACCAGACCCAGGTTATCCACAAGGCAGTTTGCTCAGATAAAATACACTGTGCTGGACAGATGTTGCTGGGATGCATTGGCAACCGTTTGGGAGACTCCCAATAAAGAGCTCATTTGCCACTTTACCATCCAGGTTAGAGTTCAGTGGCCAAGCAAGAAACAAGATGTCCTTTTACCTATGACTGCACTACAGGCCCCCTCAAAGGGCCCCAGCTTAAGGGCTGCTGTTGATCCCTATGCCCAATGGACAGAAATGACTGCTTATCATTTTGTAGGTGAGAAAGAGAATTAGATAGTAATACTGAAAGGAATTTTTCTAACTGCAATGTGTGCAGCTTATTCACTAAAACAGCAAATCCTTTGTGAATTCTGTGCAAGCTTCTTCAGTTTAAGTCTACTGTACATTCATTCCATTTAAAAAGATCGGTTTTGGTCTTACTTTAAAGTTGTGGTACTTATGCATGACTTGCATATGAATGAGGTGAATGAATTCACTACTGAGAAGCTAGATTAAGTTCTGCAGCTGTTCAGCCTGGGGACCTGGTTCAAAGCATGGGCAGAGTCTGAAAGACTGAAAATGTCATGACTGAAAAATCCTTTACTGATCGAGGCAGTTTTAGGCTGCAGTCTAACCTGGTAAGTAGCACTAGAAATGCAAGATTGGAAAAGAAATTAAAATTACTTGCTTACACACATTATCTGCAGAATAAAGATTTTAAAGAAGGCTACTGTGTACAGCTGCCTGACCTTGAGGGTGTTAATTTGTGTCTTGAGTGCAGCTGTGACACTCACAGCAAGTATTCACAACCCAGATGTCAAAGGAGCTTTACAAATTGCAGATCAAATACAGGATGTTTGTTGTGGCAGAGACCAAAGTGAGAAGGATGAGAAAAATACTTCCTTTCTTCATGTTTAACTTTTTATCCAGTGTTCTCTCACAGGCTATCTTTCAGGTATGCTCAGAAATTCTGGCAGACCTTTTTTTCTTAGTAGAAATTTAAGTGCAGACTATGTAATACTGTGAATGGAAGCTAAGTGATGACTGCTTTCCTCACATCATTTAAGCATGTTTCTTACTGCCCGCTAATGGCAAAGTTTCGTTGCTGCTTAGGACATTACAGTGCAGCTATTTCATGCTTATTCCTTCTGGCCTTCAGATTTCGTTGTACTGTCGTATTATATATTCAAACTATAATGGCAGAGCTTATTGTATTGTTAGAATACAGGTTATGGTCTGCTTGGTAGCTTGGCGGCTGTGTTTATGGATTTGTGTTTTAAATACAGCTGACATACTAAATAATATAGATATGTCTGTTGTTAAAAGGGCTTATCGGAGGAAAAAAATGAGAGTATGACTAAACAAGAAACACAGTTGTGTGGACAGAGACCCAGAGGACTAAAACTCCTTGTCATGAGTCGTAAAGCAGTTGTCTATACAGCACAAATTCTTCTGAATGAGTTGGAAGAAACTTGAAAATCTCTTTAAAGAATATCTGAGAGTACAAGCTGTGGGGAGCAGAAGTGATGAGGGAAAAAAAATAGAGCCAAACAGAGGAAAAAAAATAGAGACATGAGGCAGACCTTCTGTGACAGAGACCACAGCAGAAAAGCACTATACAACTCCCGTGTTGCTGACATAGAGGCCTGTACTCTGAGAATGTGTGACTCAAATAGGGTGGTTTCTCTTACTGCAAAGGCTTAGGCTGTTCTAGATAACACTGGCTATTCACTGAAACTTAGGAGATACATAAGGAACACTGTGATCATCAAACGGCATCTAGGTTCCTCACTACTGACTTCCACTAAGTGAGAGTTATACAAATATATGAGAATTTCACCAATATCTGCCTTGCTTCTTTCTTGGTAGAAAATAGTGACCAAGCAATAAAACAGCTAATTTACATCAGTCTCTTGTACCAAAGCTAGAACCATTTCAGGGTTTGAATTCTGCTAAAAAGTAATCTTGTCTTTATTGATCAACGGTCACTTGACAGTGGCTAAGGATTGAATATCAGAAAATCAGAAGAGGAATTGTTGACATCTCCGTCTAAAATTCTGTTGCCAAATATTTAGTATTAGCAATAAAGGATGATTGTGAATTGTTTTTAAAAAGTAAGATAGATCCAAGACTAGTTTCTCTCTACTGAAGAGACTCATGATTTTGCTTGGAGGTGTTTCTCACCAGTCTACTGGAATGTATTCTGGTATTATGGCATGCTTGCAAGTGTAAAATGCTTTAAAAACTTTATCTAAAGTATTACGTACCTAATTATTCTTGTAGCTGTTATTCACTTCTATGTTGGATAACTGAATATAGTTGCATGTGACATCTATAGTTTCTCTTGATCTTTGTGTCCTTTTAGTGTAATGCTCCTGAGAGTATTCGTCTAGATGCACACAATGTGGAACAGTACGTCTTAGAGCACCAAGTTACATTCATATCCACCTCTTTGAACCTCTAACAGCAGCAGTCACAGGCTGAGCCAAAGCTAGCAAGTATGGAAGTAAGACTTCCAGGTTGTGTGGTGATTACTGCTTAGTGTGTTCCCATATGAAATGAACATAAAATAATTTTATTTAATTTCCTGAGAACTAGAAGCAACCTAGACTTTGCTCTGCTTACTAGCAGCAAAAAAAAAACAGGAGGAGTATCAACTTCACTAGCTGGCTTTCAGGGTTCTCATCATGGCTTGCAGCCATCTACTCTCTGTACAGACTGCTCTGCTTCCAGGGACACCACAAACTCCCCTGGGATTTCTGTCCTTAGAGTTTCAACCTTGCAGATAGGAGCTTGAGTGCCTTGGCTCTGTTTGGGGTTCTTAATAGCTTCCTGCTGCTGTTTGGTTACCCTCATGCATTTGCAGCCTTTGACCTGAAGCCACCTGTCAGACAAATCTACCTCCTAAACTGCTGAAGTCTACTTGTGAGTAAACTCACTACTCCTGTCTGGCGTCCTGTGGGGCAGCAATGGAGCTTACCAGATCCCCAGCTTCAGAATGGGCCTGTGTCGTGGTTCATAAAGCCACGGGACAGTTTTGTTAAACACCTGGTGGGCTGAGGCAGGGACAGGAAGGATTTCACTCACCACTTAGGGTCACAGCCAGGAAACAAACATGACTTGGGAAGAACAAAGAAACAATTGAATCTATTAACTGTTTACAACAAGAAGCAAGATACTGAGAGAAAGAAACCACATCTTAGAAAGGCACTTCTCCCCCACCCCTCCCTTCTTCCCAAGGCCCAAAGGCTTTGTTC
>NW_010100889.1:14544-14841 GCF_000699245.1 Pterocles gutturalis
GTGACCCTTCTCACGGGAGAGTCCTTCTCCAGGACTTCTCCATCATGAGTCCTTTTCCAAAGGGGGCCACAGTTCCCCGCATGGGCTGCACGAAGGGACAAACCGTGCTTCAGCATGAATCTTCACCACGCTGCAGGGGAAATTCCGAGGGGAAAAACCTCCCTCTTTCTTCCTGTCTCTGACTGGAGTGTCGTGTGATCCTTCCTCTCAATCTCGCTTCTCTCTGTGCCGCAGGTCTTCATTGGCTCCCAAGGAAACTGACTCTCGGGAGCGCTGTGACGGCGGCTTTGGCTATGG